>NW_027256895.1:3648419-3760919 GCF_029215685.1 Pituophis catenifer annectens
ATACTGGCTGTGGAATTCTGGGAGTTGAAGTCCATTTATGCTGGTTCAGGAACTCAGGGAGGGAAAGTTAACCCACGCTGGCTAGAGAATGCTGGGAGTTGAAGTCCATTTGTGCTGGCTAGGGAATTCTGGGAGTTGAAGTCCACCCATACTGGCTAGGGAATTCTGGGATGGAAATGACTCTCCCAATTATGGTCATAAGTCAAAGACTACCTGTAGTATTTTGGTCTTGGGTAGAAAACAAGCTAAATCCATTTTGTCTCTGAATTCTTCCCAGCGATGGCTCCGTGCGAGACCGGAATCAGCGGCCTGTTCAACTCTACCCAGAAGTCCCAGAAGTGCTGCACCGGTTGGACAGCGAAGGGATCGCCATGGCAGCTGCCTCTCGGTAAATCGGGGCCTGGCTTTTCCCGTTTGTATAGGCCACACGCCTCTACACACACCCATTGCGGTGAATTAACTGAATACAGGTAGTCCCCGACTTACGACGGTTCGTTTAGTGACCATTTGAAATTACAACGGCAGTGAAATAGGTGCCTTAGGAACCGTTTTACCACACTTATGACATTTATGGCATCACACGATCAAAATTCAGAGCTTGGCCACTGTGGTTCATACTAATGACAGTGGCAGCGTCCTGGGGAATGACACACGATCCCCTTTTGCGACGCGGAAGCCGGATTCACTTAACAACCGTGCCACTAACGTATCCACGGAAGTGATTCACTTAACAAAAGGGGCAAGAAAGGTCGTAAAATGGGGCAAAACTCACTTAACAAATGTCTCACCCGAAATGTTGGGCTTAGTTGTGGTCGTACGTCGAAGCTGGAATCCCAGCCTTTGGGTATTGTTCTGGCTCACAGGGAGTCCTCCACTTACGACTACTTGTTTAACGACCATTTGAAGTTACAACCGCACTGAAAAAACCCACTTAACAACTGGTCCTCGCACTTAAAACCGTGGCAACGTCCGTACAGTCATGCGATCAAAATTCGGGCGCCATTTTAACATCCCCGTTTGTGACTCTCCTGGCTGACTTCTGACAAACGTCAATGGGGGGAAAAAGCCGGATTCATTTAACGACTTCATGATTCATTTAACGGCAGTGATTTGCTTAGCAACCTTGCCCCCCCACCCCAAAAAAACCAATCAGGTGGCAATTCACTTAACAATCCATGTCCTTAGCAATGGAAATTCCGGTCCCGTTCACGGCCTTTAGTTGAGGGCTACCCGTATTTTAAATCCCCGAAATTACAGACCTTCGCTAGATAAATGCAGGCAGGGCAAGGTATCATAGAGCATGTGCAGAGGGCCAGTGGAGACGTTTTGCAGCCTGCCAAAGAAAGACGTAAAATTGCAGACGAAACAATTGGAATGCTAAAAATCTGGAAATGGGAACAGATGTTACGACTTTAACAGGCCGGGAAGACCGTAGGACACGCTCTGAGTGAAAAGTATTTCTTTACTTATTACACTGATATTAATTAAAAATGGATGGCGCTGTGGCCTAGAAGTGGAGCTCTCGCCTCAAAAACAGGAGGCTGTGAGTTCGATCCCAGGTAGAGGCAGATATTTCTCTCTCTGGCCACGATGAGAATATATCTGCTGAATATAACTCCGCATTGGCAACAAGAAAGGCATCCGGCCAGTAAATACTCAACTCCATTCAGTTGCCCAGACTCCACCCCAGAAGGAATTATGGCGTCATTAAAAGGAGAGGGATGATTGATATTAATTTAAAAATGTATTTAAATACTTGGTGGTCTGTAAACTAAAGTGCTGGCCAGTAGCTACAAAAAGCAGGTGGCTGGGGAATTCTGGGAGTTGAAGTCCTTAGGTCTTAAAATGGCCGAGGTTGCGGACTGCCTGACACCATCATTTGATAGCCCTCGCATTCGGACAATACGCCATCCTGGCTTAGGACGACCTCAGCTCGTTTTAGGAGAACAGCTTCCGGCGACCTTAGTTTGTTTGCTTTACAGACTTTACAGCTTAACAGAGTTGGACTAGGGACCTTTGAAGGTCATCTAGTCCAACCTCCCACCCACGCAAGCAGGAGACCCTACACCATTTCTGTTACAGATCTGTCCAGTCCTCCAGGGATGAAGCTCCCACAACTTCCGAAGGCAACTTCTGTTTCATCGGTTGATGGTTCTCACTGTCAGAAAATGCCTCCTTATTTCCAGGTTGAATCTCTCCTGGATCAGTTTCCATCCATTATTCCTTCTCTGGCCTTCGGGTGCCTTGGAAAATAGCTTGACCCCCTCCCCTCCTCTCTGGGGCAGCCCCTCAAATATTAGAAGATGGCTATCCTGTCTCCCCTGGTCCTTCTCTTCACTAGACCAGCCATGCCCAGTTCCTGCAACCGTTCATCCTATGTTTTATCCTCCAGTCACCTAATCCTCTTTCTTACTCTTCTCTGCACTCTTTCTAAAGTCTCCACATCTTTTTTTATAGTGTGGTGACCAAAACTGGATGCAGTACTCTAGGTGTGGTCTTACTAAGGCTTTGTAGAGTGGTGTTAGTACCTCCCTTGATCTTGATTGTATCCCTCTGTTAATGCAGTTTAGGATTGCATTGGCTTTTTTGGCTGCCGCTGCACACGGCTGGCTCATATTTAACTGGTTGTCCACTAAGACTCCAAGATCCCTCTCACAGTGACCGCTATTAAGCCTGGTTTCACTCAGTTTGTATGTGTACTTTTGGTTTTTCTTGCCTAAGTGTAAGTGCTGAGGGCACGGCCCTGTGCCTGGTGAGGATTCAAAAATCTGGGATTTCGTACTGTCTGGAACGAGCTCCCCCCGGAGATACGGAGGATCCCGGATCTGCGCAACTTCCGCCGCGCTCTAAAGACCTTTTTATTTCCCCAGGCGGGCCTGGCCTAACTTTCTCCCTCTTTTTAAACAATTTTGAATATTTTTTAGTATTTTTAATATTCGAAGTTTAAATTTGTTTTTAATTGATTGGGGTTTTAATCTGTCTGGGCCAAACTATTTCATTCGATTTTATTTCTGCTTTTTATATTTTGTATGTATGTATTTTATTGTTGGCTGTTCACCGCCCTGAGTCCTTCGGGAATAGGGCGGTATATAAATCAATTAAAAGTAAAGTAAGTAAAAGTAAAAAAAACGAGCTCCCTTTAGCGAACCGAGGTAAATGTCAACTCGCAAAGCATCCCTGGCCTGCTCTCGAGTTGCCATAAGGAAGGGGGATAGGAAACCAACGAAAAAGCACAGCAGATGCACAAGACAGATGCACATTCCAGACTTATCTCTCTCAAGGTTGTCTCTCAGGGTTACCCACAGCGGCCGGAGGGGAGTGATCTCTACAACATCGGAACCCTGACAGCAAGCCAGCCCTGACATTAAGCATGTTGTACGAACATACCCTATTCGGGGTAGAAATTGGTCCCTATTGCGGGATCTCAACTGTCTCATCTTTTCCTTCTCAGGACAGGCGAGATCCAAGGAGCCAGACAACTTTTAGATCTTTTTGGCTTAAATCGCTATTTTCGCTACACCGAAATATACCCTGGGAGTAAAATCACCCATTTTCAAAGGTAAAAAAAAATCTTTGGGGGTCTTTGTTTAACAATCCCATAATCTCTTGCGGGGTGGAGTCTGGGCAACTGAATGGAGCTAGCAGAGTGTTTTTTAATGGCCGGATGCCCTTCTTGTTACCAGTACAGAGTTTTGTTCGGCAGGTACATTCTCATTGTGGGGACAAGGCAAAATGTTGGTTATCCTGGCATGGCATGGCTACCTTATTTGTGACACCATCGGTCTCTGTGAATGTCTGGCCTTCCACCAGATCCCGAGGAGGTAGTCAAGGCTCAAAATCCCTTGGGGATCATCTTGAAGGATCAAGGAAGTGTGCCGTGTCTCCAGCAGGGCCTGCCCTATGAAATAGTCCTCGCCCTTACAACCGTTTGTAAACGTTGCTGGCTGGGGAATTCTGGGAGTTGAAGTCCACCCATCTTAAAGTTGCCAAGCTGGTGAAACACCTCTCCAAAGAACTGGAAATCTTAACTGGGATAGTGGTTGAGGGCCTTTTATGGACTAGGCAACTGTTTAACCAGGTTTGTGTAAGGTCTCCTGCCTTGAGCGGGGAGGACCTCGGAAGACCTCGGAAGTCCCTTCCACACCTATGATTCTCCGTTCTATGTTCTCCTTGTCTCCTCTCCAGGTTGAATCAACAGAGTGGCATCCCGTTTCATCAGATGCTCTTCTTTGATGACGAAAGCAGGAATATTCGTGACGTCGGCACGCTAGGTATCCTTAAAAGAGGGTGCATGACGGGATTCTAGAACCTTCCATTCTTGGAGGAACCCCTGAGCTTAATTATTCTAGATCTGGGTGTGAAAGAGGGTAATTAAAATTTAGAGTCGACTGTCCCTGTTCACACAACACACTAATCCCTGTAATTGGCTAAATTAGGCTGGTGAGTTCTAGTTCTAGGTGGCTGAGTTCTAGGTGGCTGGGTGACTTTGGGCCAATCACCAGGAGACCGTGAGTTCTAGTCCCACCTTAAGCATGAAAGTCAACTGGGTGACTTTGGGCCAATCACCAGGAGACTGTGAGTTCTAGTCCCGTCTTATGCATGAAAGGCAACTAGGTGATTTTGGGCCAATCACCAGGAGACTGAGAGTTCTAGTCCCGCCTTAAGCGTGAGAGCCAGCCGGGTGACTTTTGGCCAATCACTAGGAGACGGTGAATTCTAGTTCCACCTTAAGCATGAAAGGCAACTGTGTGATTTTGGACCGATCACCAGTCCACAGTGAATTCTAGTCCCGCCTTAGGCATGAAAGCCAGCTGGTGGCCCAATCACCAGGAGAATGGGAGTTCTAGTCCCGCCTTAAGCATGAAAACCAGCCAGGTGACTTTCAGCCAATCACCAGGACATGGTGAATTCTAGTCCCGCCTTAGGCATGAAAGCCAGCTAGGTGACTTTGGGCCAGTCCCTCCTCACAGGGTTGTTGTTGTAGGGATAATAGGAGGAAGCAATATCAGGCATATTTGCCACCTTGAGTTACTTATAGAATAATAAAAGTGGGATCAAAATCCAATAAATAAATATAAATATTGTGATACCCAAAGGGAAGGGTAGTGTCTGAGCTGATGTAGTGGAACCATCGTTTTTGGAATCTAAAATCTCCAACTAAGACAAGTCCTCACCCCTACGTCCCTTCCTTTATCAACTCTTCAAAGATATAACGGTCTTGAAATAAGCTAACTTAACGACCGGTTCCTCATACTTACAACTGTCTCAACGCCCTCGCGGCAGGGGTGGGTTCTAAAATTGTTTACTACCGGTTCTGTGGGTGTGGCTTATTTTGTGGGCGTGGCTTGGTGGGGGAGGGTAATGTGACTGGGTGGGCGTCGCCAACATTTTTTTTTTTAACTTTTAAAAGCCTTTTTTCTACAACCTTAAGAAGTTGCAGAAAAAAATGCTTTGAAAAGCCTCTGCCGATCAGGCAACTCAGCTGGGATCGTCAGAGGCTTTTCCAAAGCATTTTTTTTATCACCTCTTCCGCTGAAGAGGTTGTAGAAAAAATGCTTTGAAAAGCCTCCGACGTTCCCAGCTGAGCCGCAGGATCATCAGAGGCTTTTTTTTTTTTTTTACTTTTAAAAGCATTTTTTCGGCCGAAGAGGTTGTAGAAAAAATGCTTTGAAAAGCCTCTGACGTTCCCAGCTGAGCCGCAGGATCATCAGAGGCTTTTTTTTTTTTAGTTTTAAAAGCATTTTTTCGGCCGAAGAGGTTGTAGAAAAAATGCTTTGAAAAGCCTCTGACGTTCCCAGCTGAGCCGCAGGATCATCAGAGGCTTTTTTTTTTTTTTAACTTTTAAAAGCATTTTTTCGGCCGTAGAGGTTGTAGAAAAAATGCTTTAAAAAAAAAGCCTCTGATGAGGTGGGCGGGGTAAGCGAGCGGCGACCGGGCCGGGGACCGGTTCGGGGGCGTGGCCAGCCAATGTTATTACTGGTTCTCAGAACTACTACAAATTTTTACTATCGGTTCTTGCTCTGAACCGGGAGCAACCCACCACTGCCTCGCAGCCACATAAATGGTGATCGAAAACACTCGGCGAACGTCATACATGATGTTCGCCGTGTCCCACACAATCAATCGCCATTTGCCAGCCGGTTTCCAACAAACCAAGTACACTGGGGAAGCCAGAGGAAAATCGCCAGTCGAGCTCTCGCAAGTGGCCTCAATGCCTGAGGAGGTTAAAAGAATAACTAAATTGACGGACAGTGTTAATTTTTTCCTGTTGTTTTCTTTCAGGAGTTGTGTGTGTCTCTGTTCCAAGAGGCATGACCCTTTCTCTCCTCAAAGACGGCTTAGAGAGTTTCGCACGCAGTTCCAGCTCTCATCCTGCCGACAAAGTTTAAACCTCAAACTCCCTGGATCTCCGTCTTCTGTTTCTCTCATGGAAAGCATCGGTCGGGGATTATGGACATTATTTATGTGTGAGGCGGAAAGAGCTCCAGTTTAATCCTTAAAAGAATTTTTCCGTCCCGCGGTTACAATAGACCGAGGTTCTGCCAACGTTGTGGTCCCTTTAAGACTTGCGGACTTCAACTCCCAGAATTCCCCAGCCAGCATGGAATTCTGGGACTTGAAGTCCACAAGTCTTAAAGGGGCCACGTTGGCAGAACCCTCGCCATTAAACCAGCGAAGCGAAGTCGTGTTTGTGACTTTCTTTCATCCCAATAAAAACTGGGAAAAAAAATATAAATCGATCTTTCCGTTTATCCATTAGCGCAGGGACTGCGGACAGTTAATCAGGTTTAAAGGATGATTTTGATTGGCGGAAAAGTCACCCGGGATCACGTTGCTGACCTCCGGAAGATAATAAAAACAGCTAAAGGGTTCTGAAAAGATTTTTATTTTATTTTTTATCTTTACCGTTTCTACTAATGCTCTTGGTTTAGCCTAAAACATTTGTTTCTCACTCAACTTTGGTAGCTTGAAGATTCCCAGAATTCCCCAGCCAGCGATAGACCTCGATTTATAATTACTCGTTCAGTGACCGTTCCAAGTTACGACGACACTGAAAAATGTGACTTTTGATCGCTTTTTACACCGATGAACTGTTCCCACATCCCCAAATCAGGTGGTCCAAATTGGGACACTTGGCAAGGCATAGAATCAAAATCCCGTGAAGGATTACTACTGCTTTACAAAGCCTTAGTAAGGCCACACCTGGAATCCAGCATCCATTTCTGGTCCCCACATTACAAAAAAACAGATGTTGAGACTTTGGAAAAAGTGCAGAGAAGAGCAACTAAGGTGATTAAAGGCCTGGAGATTAAAACATATGAAGAATGGTTGCAGGATTTGGGTTTGGCTAGTCTAAAGAAAAGAATTCGGGGGGGGGGGGACATGATAGCAGTATTCCAATATTTGAGGGGCTGCCCCAAAGAAGAGGGGGATCAATTTATTCTCCAGAGCACCTGAGGGCAGGACAAGAAGCAATGGATAGAAACTGATCAAGGAGAGAAGCAAGTTAGAACTAAGGAGAAATTTCCTAACCGTGAAGATAATTAACCAGTGGAACAGCTTGCCACCAGAAGTTGTAAGTGCTTCATCACTGGAGGTTTTTTAAGAAAAGCCTGGACTGCCACTTGTCTGAAATGGTCCAGGCTCTCCTGTTTGAGCACAAGTCTAGAAAACCTCCAAGGTTCCTTCCCAGCTCTATTCTAATTGATATTCTGGCTAAAATCGATCCATAAGTTTTGCAAAGGCCTTCCAGCCGAAAAAGCCAAACTTTACGACCAAAATCGAGCCCCAAAATGTCTGTTGCTAAACGAGAACTTTCAGTGACTTTTGTCCCGTTTGACGACCGTTCTTGCCACCGTCGTTAAGTGAATCACGGCCTTTGTTCAGTGACTAGCCTGGTTGTTAAGTGAATCCGGCTTTCCCCCCTTGACTTTGCTTATCGGAAAGGTCGCCGAAGGGGATCCGCAATGACCCTCCCGGACACTGCGACCGTCATAAATACGAGTCGGTTGTCAAAAGCGTCTGAATTTCCTGAATTCACGTGACCGCGGGGGTGCTGCGACGGTTGTGTGAAAAACAGCCATAAATAAATCACTTTTTTTCCCCCCCTGCTGCCGTTAGGACCTCAAAATGGTCACTAAACGAGTGGTTGTAAGTCGAGGACAACCTGTGCAGGATCTGGGAAAGAAATGGCTAACAAAATGGCTGGAAAGGGACCTTGGAGGTCATCTAGTCCAACCCCCCCAAACCCACTTCAGACAAATGAATTTGAGTGGACTAAAGGGTGCAGCCCCTCTAAAGGCCTGGAAAAGATTTTTTGGGGGTTACTGTTCCTTTAAGAGACAGAAGGGTGGGACAATGACGTCACAAGGCACATGATTTATCGGCTCTCCCAAATCCTCTTCTCTCCCCTCCCACAATGCTTTCATCTCATGTCTCTAGAGGAAAAAGCTGAGTCATTTTACCCCTTATTTCCGGTTCTCATTCGTTAGTACTAGCGGGATATTTTAGGACCCAATGGAAGTATTTCAAGACTCTCCAACCAATTAATTGGCTTTTAATGTATTCATTCCTTTACTTAAATATTTCCAGGTGGCCATTTCAATGCCAATTGATGCCGTTTTCCATTACATCTGCTTTCTTCTCTTTGCGTAGTAGCCCTCTCTTTTTCCACTCTTGCTTCGCTCGGGAGCCGGTCGTTTACGAGCGCATAAATGCAAACCCTTGCCTCCCTTTAGTTTGTTTCCACCCTCGTGGCACGTGACGGGGGCGGGGCGAGGTTGGTAGGTGGGTGAAGCCGGAAGAGGAAACCCAGTGAATTTCCCACCAGGCGAGATGAGTGGTTTGGGGAAGCTGTTTGGGAAAGGTGAGAGTCCTATTCCAGTTTTCCCCCCCCCGGCAGAGAGTTGGTATCGCCCGAAGCCCATAGGGGATCCAGAGATTTGGGAGCAACCAAGTGGCGCGAGGGGGGGAGGGGAGAAAGAAAGAGAAAGGGAGGGGGAGGAAAGAAAGGATGAATAGATGAAAAAGAGAGAAAAATAGGGGAGTTTACTATTTCCCCCCCCCCCCCTAAAAATGGGGCCTTATTTACAAGAAGTGTGGCTGGGTGGTTTTAATTGCTGCTGCTCCCCAGGGTGCATTGCCCCCTCCCCATTTATAGGAAAGGACCTGCTCATTATTTTGGGAGGGGTGTGTGAAGATGGATGGATGGGGAAGATTTGCATGGGAGATGTTGAGAGCCCCCTTTTTACAAATTCTGCTTTTTTCTTGTTTTTATATACCGTTGTTTTTTTTTAAAAAAAAAAAGCTGGAGTGAATTAATTTTATGGGAAGCTTAAGGTTAACGATGCATGCAACGCCCCCCCGTCCCCCCCCAAAAAAAATGGTGTATTCCACTAATGCATTGGGTTGGGGCTTGCAACAGAACCATAGAAGGCCCAACCCATTGAGGATGATGGGATCCCCAATCTGATGGGAATAACGGGATGCCCAACTCAGTGGGGATGATGGGACCCCCAACTCAATGGGGATGATGGGAACCCCAACTCAATGGGGATGATGGGAACCCCAACCCAATGGGGATGATGGGAACCCCAACTCAATGGGGATGATGGGGGTCCCAACTCAATGGGAATGGTGGGACCCCCCAACCCAATGGGGTCAATGGAACCCCCAACTCAATGAGGTTGACGGGACCCCCAACTCAATGGGGATGATGGGACCCACAACTCAATGGGGTTGATGGGACCCACAACTCAATGGGGTTGATGGGACCCACAACTCAATGGGGATGATGGGACCCACAACTCAATGAGGTTGATGGGACCCACAACTCAATGGGGTTGATGGGACCCACAACTCAATGGGGTTGATGGGACCCACAACTCAATGGGGATGATGGGAATCCCCACTCGATGGGGATGATGGGACCCCCAACTCAATGGGGATGATGGGATCCCCATTCAGTGGAGGTTGATGGGAATCCCCACTCGATGGGGATGATGGGACCCCCAACTCAATGGGGTTGATGGGACCCACAACTCAATGGGGATGATGGGATCCCCATTCAGTGGAGGTTGATGGGAATCCCCACTTGATGGG
Source organism: Pituophis catenifer annectens (assembly GCF_029215685.1). Classification (NCBI taxonomy): domain Eukaryota; kingdom Metazoa; phylum Chordata; class Lepidosauria; order Squamata; family Colubridae; genus Pituophis; species Pituophis catenifer. The sequence goes on from NW_027256895.1 coordinate 3,658,521, forward strand.
GATGATGGGACCCCCAACTCAATGGGGATGATGGGACCTCCAATTCAATGGGGATGACAGGGCCGCTCAAATTCTATGGAGATGACAGGGCCCCCCAAATTCAATGGGGATGATGGGGGCCCCAACTCAATGAGGACGATGGGACCCCCAAGTCAACAGGGATGACGACAGGATTACCATATTTGAACCAAGCAGCTTCGCAGTCATCATCTTGAGATAGATAGATAGATAGATAGATAGATAGATAGATAGATAGATAGATGATAGATAGATAGATAGATAGATAGATAGATAGATAAGGGAGGGAGGGAGGGAGAAAGAAAGAAAAAGAAAAGAAAGAAAGAAAGAAAGAAAGAAAGAAAGAAAGAAAGAAAGAAAGAAAGAAAGAAAGAAAGAAAGAAAGAAAGAAAGAAGAAAGAATTCTTTATTGGCCAAGTGTGATTGGGCACACAAGGAATTTGTCTTTGGTGCATATGCTCTCAGTGTACATAAAAAGAAAAGAGACATTTGTTAAGTATCATAAGGTACAACACTTAATGATAGTCATAGGGTACAAATAAGCAATCCGGAAACAATATCAATATAAATCGTAAGAATACAGCAACAAGTTACAGTCATACAGTCATAAATGGGAGGAGATGGGTGATAGGAACGATGAGAAGATTAATAGTAGTGCAGACTTAGTGAATAGTTTGTCAGTGTTGAGGGAATTATTTGTTTAGCAGAGTGATGGCGTTCGGGGGAAAAAAACTGTCCTTGTGCCTGGCTAGTTGTTCTGGTGTGCAGTGCCCTATAGCGTCGTTTTGAGGGTTGGAGTTGAAACAGTTTATGTCCAGGATGTGAGGGGTCTGTAGATATTTTCCCAGCCCTCTTTTTGACTCGTACAGGATACAGGTCCTCAATGGAAGGCAGGTTGGTAGCAATATTTTTTTTTTGTTCTCTATGTTCTTTTGTACTAAGTAGAGTTTCCTGTTACACTTGAGCAGTTAAGCAGTAAAGCACATGGTGACTGTACCCTTTATTTGTGGTGCTATATAGCTTTATTTGTGGTGCAGCATACAGGTCCTCAATGGAAGGCAGGTTGGTAGCCATTGTTTTTTCTGCAGTTCTAATGATCCTCTGAAATCTGGGTCTGTCTTGTTGGGTTGCAGAACCAAACCAGACAGTTAGTAGAGATGGTTCTCCGCTGGTCAAATTTCTTTGATGTGACACCCGCCCTTCCTCCCTTCTCCTGTTCTCCAGGCAAGAAGGCTAAGGCCCCCACCCCGCAGGAGGCCATCCAGAAGCTGCACGAGACGGAAACCATCTTGGTCAAGAAGCAGGAATTCCTGGAGGAGAAGATCCAGCAGGAGCTGCAGTCGGCTAAGAAACATGGCACGAAGAACAAAAGAGGTAGGAGGGTTAGAGGAGCCGGGAAAAATATAAAATAAATAGGAAAGGCCTTCTCCCCAAATAGGTAGTCCTCAACTTACGACCCACAGTCGCGTCCCAAATTGTATGTTGTTAAGGGAGAAATTTTGTCGAGCGAGTTTGGCCCCGTTTTCTTGCCACCGTTGTTAACGGAATTCCCTGCGGTTGTTAAATTAGTAACCCGGTTGTTAAGTGAATCCGGTTTCTCCAGGACGCAAAAAAAGGAGATCGTGTGACTCCGGGATTCTGCAACCGTCATAAGTGTGAGTCAATTGTCCAACGTCCAAATGTAAATCACATGGGGTTAGTGCTGTAATGGTACCATCATTAATTTTATTGATGGTTATTTATGGGCCAAACTTATTTAATTATTTTAAATCTATTTTAACTTTTGTGTACAAATGTTTTACTTTGGCTGTTCACCGCCCTGAGTCCGAAAGGAGAAGGGCGGTATAGAAATCTGATAAAATAAATAAATAAATAAAATAAAATTTAGAAAAATGGATATTGCGGCCACATTCGCAAGGGGCGACTCAAGGCAGCTTACAAAAAGATAACAAACGCCCTCTAAAAGAAATAAAAAATAATAAAGTAATAATAATAATAAAATAATAACCCTTCCACCCCTTCCATCCTGGCGACGTACTACACGGTCGTAAGTGTGAACAGTGGTCCTAAGTCACTTTTTTTCCAGTGCCGTCGTAACTTTGAACGGTCGCTAAACGAACTAAATCAAGGGCTAGCTGTATTATCAGTTGTTGTTGGGTTTTTTTGGAAATGGACACGTGTGAATGCACATCCGTAGGTGTGCTTTGAGTCATGCGTTCGTTTTTTTTACCCTCATTGCAGAGAAGAGCTGATTTAGAGGGGAGCTCGGTCCATGGTGATTTCCTTGTAAACATTTCATGACCCAACTCAGTGCCTTCCATCGTGCCCTTAAAACCTATTTTTTCAAGCAAGCCGGGCTGGCTTAAGAAGAAATTTTTAAATGTTTTAAATGTTTTAATTGGTTGTGAGTTTTAATTGGGCCAAATTTATATATCTTTTAAGTGTTTTTTAATATTTGTACTGCATGTTTTTTAATTCTGGCTGTACACCGCCCTGAGTCCTCAGGGAGAAGGGCGGTATATAAATTCAATAATAAATAAATAAATAAATAAACTAGGTAACGTCATCGGTGCCTAACATCATCAGTGCACTGATAATGTTACCGAGTTCGGTCATGAAACGTCCACAAGGAAGCAACCAAAAATAAAAGAAGTGGTACCAATCCAGATGCACCAACTCGGCAAATATTACAAACCAAAATCCACAGATTCCACAAATTTTCAAAAATGTCCCAATGCTGTTTTTGCTTTCAATCCAGTCCAGTTATCCAAAACGGAAATAGAACAATTAAGCAATTTCAAGTCTTTTAAAATATATACTTGGGAAAAAATAAAATCAGTCCAAAATAGGTTCGCCGCTCCTCTGCATTTACTGCCCATCTTAGTAGAAAAAAAAAAAAAGTAAAAGTTTCTCACCGCTCTGATCACTGTCGTTCCGATCTTCCTTCCTGAAGTTGCCACAGCCTCCGCAGCCTAATGGCTGCTGCTCCGCTTCTGGAAAAAGGGCTTTCCTGGCTCAACCAGGGACTTAGCGATGTCCTTGGGAGCCTCAGGAAGTGCCCTCCACTACCACAAGTCTAAACGAGACTGTGTGGTCCGGTTCGGAACCGTCCAGGAGCGGAGTTTCTCGGCGGAGTTTCAGGAGCCCTAGAAACCCCGCGCATCTCGCCGCGACGCCAACTTCCGGTCTCAGAGAGCACCAAAGACCCCACAGTCATCGTCGTCGTCCTCCTCCTCCTCTCCTCTACGCACACCCCTCCCTCACCCCTCCCTTCTAGCACTGATAACGTTACCTAGTTCGGTCACGAAACGTCCACAAGGAAACAATCAAGCTCAGAGAGCACCAAAGACCACACAGCTCAACCCCAAACTACAAATATTCACTTTTACCGAAGGTCATTTAATCTCAGGGCCTCCCAAAGTCAGAAATCTTGATTTTGATTCACCAAAAAACTTCCCTGAGTTCAACAGCTTCATCAGAGGCGTAAAAAGCCCTTGTCATAAAACGGATGAGCCCTGATATTATTTATGCCTCCTTTGCTGGGCCAGATTTAAAGAAAAAGTACAAAAAGTTTTTTTTTTAAAAAAAAACACCCATATCAGTTTAAATCCTAAACTCCCAGATCTCTTTGTTTTAGCATATCTTTATACAGGCTGACTGACCTTGTCTGGATTTACTTAAAACAAACTCAGGCTGATAAGTAACTGGGATAGAAAACAATCTTAAATTCCTAGAGTGTAGCTGTTTCTCAACTTCAGCTACTTTAAGATGTCTGGACTTCAACTCCCAGAATTCCCCAGCAGGGTATGCTAGGCTGACTAAGGAATTCTGGGAGTTCCACACGTTTTAAAGTGAGCTTAAATGGTAAAATCCCCAGAAAAAGACTACAGGTAGGCCTCACAACCACAATTCAGCCTCAAATTTCTGTTGCTAAGTGAGGCATTTGTTAAATGAATTTTGTTCCATTTTACAACCTTTCTTGCCACAGTGGTTTTCAAGCAGTGGAAGCGTTTTAAACACACAAACACAGAGAGAGAGAGAGAGAGAGAGAGAGAGAGAGAGAGAGAGAGAGAGAGAGAGAGAAAGAGAGACACAGAGAGAGAGATGAGAGAGAGATACAGACACAGACAGAGAGAGAGACAGACAGACAAAGACAGAGAGATACAGACAGACAGAGAGAGAGACAGACAGACAAAGACAGACAGAGAGATATAGACAGACAGAGAGAGAGATACAGAGAGACAGGCAAAGATAGAAAGAGAGACAGAACGAGAGAGACAGAGAAATACAGACAGAGACAGAGAGATAGGCAAAGACAAAGAAAGACACAGAGAGACGAGAGAGAGACAGACAGACAGACAGAGAGACAGACAGACAGACAAAGACAAAGAAAGAGAGAGGAGAGAGAGATACAGAAAGACAGAGAGAGATACAGAGAGAGATACAGACAAAGACAGAGAAAGAGACAGAGAGAAAGAGAGAGACAGAGAGAGATGAGAGAGACACAGAGACAGAGACAAAGACAGACAGAGAGATGAGAGAGACAGAGAAAGACAGACAGACAGACAGACAGAGACACAGAGAGAGATGAGAGAGAGAGACAGAGACAAAGACAAGAGAGAGAGAGAGATGAGAGATACAGAGAGAGACACAGAGAGAGAGTGCGAGAGAGACAGACAGACAGAGAGATACAGAGAGAGGGAGACGAGAAAGAGACAGACAGACAGAGAGAATCACTAATCACATAAACCAAACTTCAGAGCTACGCGTTTGGGTGCTGGGATGGGGAGAAGAGAGGAGGAAAGTGAGGAAGAAGAGGAGAAAGAAGAGGTAGCAGGAGGAAGAGGAAGCAGGACCTCGGAAGAGGAAGAGGAGGAGGAAGAAGAATTAGCAGAAAGAGCGGGAGGAAGAGGAGGAAGGACGCCGAGCTCAGGAGTGGCAAGCCAGTTGCAAGTGCAGCTGGCAGGGAACTTTTGCACCGGGCTCAACGGCTGCTCTCCCACCCCAGACCCCACCCCTGCAGACTCCCGGCATGCCTGGGGGTAAAAGACACGCCTTCAGCTCACCTCCACCTGGCTGTCGCTGCCAGTCAATTGGCGTCCAAGGGGCCAGCGAGCTGCAGCTGCTATCGGGCATCACCGGCCTTCGTGCGCTCGCCACCTCCTGCGTGTCGGTCCGGATGAGTTTGACATGTTTGATCTATATCAGGGGTCTTCAACCTTGGCAACTTTTAAGACTTGTGGACTTCAACTCCCAGAGTTCATCAGAGCTGGCTGAGGAACTCTGGGAGTTGAAGTCCACAAGTCTTAAAAGTTGCCAAGGTTGGAGACATCCTGATCTATATTAATAAATCCAACACAATGAGTCCTTAACTCAACAACCACAATCGGGGAGCAGAGTTTATGTTGCTAAGACAGACGGTTATTAAGTGAGGCGGCCCCAATTTTACCGCCGTTGTCTTTTTGGCCATGCCGCAGTCGTTAAGCAAACCCAACGGTCGTTATATGAATCTGGCTTCTCCCCCTTTGACTTTGCATGTCGGAAGCCAGGTGGGAAGGTTGCCAGTGGAAGTTGTAATGTAAAGGCCTAGGGGTGTCGGTCCCTTTTTTCAGCGCCGTCGTAACTTGGAACGGTCGTAACTTGGAACAGTATGGCTGTTTGCAAGCCGCCTTGGACAACCAACCCAAATTCACAAATTTCCTATCTCATATTTGGCGTGTGGGTGCGTCAGTAAACATCCCCATGCTTCTCTCCTGCATGAGGACTAGAAACATGGCCGGGGGGGGGGCACTACATTTGCGACTTCCATTCGTTGCAGCTGCTCTGCAAGCCCTCAAGAGGAAGAAACGCTACGAGCAGCAGCTGACCCAAATCGACGGGACCCTCTCGACCATCGAATTCCAACGCGAGGCCCTCGAAAACGCCACCACCAACACCGAAGTGCTCAAGACCATGTCGGACGCGGCTCGGGCCATGAAAGAGGCGCACCAGCATATGTGAGTAGCGCGTTTTCCAGGCGGATATAGAATAAGCAGGCCGGTTCTCCTTGCGTTAAAAAAAATCCGGTCCGTGTTTTGCCTTTAGCTTAGAGCAGTGGGTTTTTTTTTTCCAGTCTGGGCCGCTTTTAAGACGGGTGGACTTCAACTCCCAGAATTCCCCACCCCGCAGTCCTCCTCTCTCTCCTCTTCCTTTTCGTCTCCCTTCTTCGCCTGCTCCTCCTCCTCTCCTCCTCCTCCTCCTCCTCCCTCCATTTCACAAACCCCCCCTCCCTTCCTACACTGATGATGTTACCAAGCTGGGTCATGAAACGTCTGTAAGAAAAGCACCAAGCTCCGAGAGCATCAAGGACCCCACAGCCCTTTTCCTCCTCCTCCTCCTCTTCCTCCTTCGCTCCCCTCCACCAGCTCTTTCTCCCCTCCCCTCCCTTCTCTCTTCCTCCCTCCACTTCACGAACCCCACTGCCTTCTTACACTGATGATGTTACCTAGCTGGGTCACGAAACGGCCTGCAAGAAAAAAGCTGCCAAGCTCAAGAGACCGACAAGGATCTCCACGGCTTTCTCTTTCTCTTCCACCCCCCACCCTCCAGGGACATCGACAAAGTGGACGACTTAATGGCCGAAATCACCGAACAGCAGGACATCGCCCAACAGATCTCGGATGCCATATCTAAGCCGGTCGGCTTCGGGGACGACGTGGATGAGGTAAGTGGAGGGCTGAGAGATCCGTGGGGGTGGCCTTTGGAGGGACGAGTGGACTTCAACTCCCAGAATTCCTCACCCCACAGTCCTCCTGCTCCTCCTCCTCTTCCTCCTCCTCCTTCTCTCCCTTTTCCTTCTCTCTTCCTCTTCCTTCTTCTCTTCCTTTTCCTCCTCTTCCTTTTCTTCCTCCTCCTTCCTTTTCCTCCTCTTCATTTTCTTCCTTTTCCTTTTCCTTCTCTTCCTTCTCTTCCTTTTCCTCCTTTTCATCCTCCTCCTTCTCTTCCTTTTCATTCTCTCTTCCTCTTCCTCCTTCTCTTCCTTTTCCTTCTCTCTTCCTCTTCCTCCTCCTCTCCCTTTTCCTCCTCTTCCTTTTCTTCCTTTTTCTTCTCTTCCTCCTCTTCCTTCTCCTTCTTCCTATTCCTTCTTCTTTTCCTTTTCCTCCTCTTCCTTTTCCTTCTCTCCACCTCCTTCTCTTCCTTTTCCTCCTCTTCCTCTTCCTCCTTTTCTTTTTCATTCTCTCTTCCTCCTTCTCTTCCTTTTCATTTTCTCTTCCTCTTACTCCTTCTCTTCCTCTTCCTCCTCCTTCTCTTCCTTTTTCTTCTTTCCTTTTCCTTCTCTTCCTTTTCCTTCTCTTCCTTTTCCTTCTCTCTTCCTCTTCCTCCTCCTCCTATTCGTTTTCCTTCTCTCCTCCTCCTTCTCTTCCTTTTCCTTCTCTCCTCCTCCTTCTCTACTTTCTCTCTTCCTCTTCCTCCTTTTCTTCCTTCTCTTCCTTTTTCTTCCCTCTTCCTCTTCCTCCTTTCCTCTTCCTTTTCCTTCTCTCTTCCTCTTCCTCTTTCTTTTTCTTCTCTCCTCTTCCTTCTCTTCCTTTTCCTTCTCTCCACATCCTTCTCTTCCTTTTCCTTCTCTCCTCCTCTTCCTCCTCCTCCTTCTCTTCCTTTTCCTTTTCCTTCTCTCTTACTCCTTTTCTTCCTTTTCCTCCTCCTCCTCCTCTTCCTCCTCCTCTTCCTTTTCCTTCTCTCCACCTCCTTCTCTTCCTTTTTCTTCTCTCCTCTTCTTCCTCCTCCTCCCCTCCTCTGCCTGCTCCTCCTCCTGTCCTTCCCTGCATGGGGCTTTGGATGCGAATCTCGCCCTTCTGCCTTCTCAGGACGAGTTGCTGGCTGAACTGGAAGAGATGGAACAGGAAGATCTGGACAAAGAGCTTCTGAATGTTGGGGAGGCCAGTCCGGAGCTGCCCAATATCCCCTCTTCTCGCCTCCCCAGTGTGCCAGGTACGACAACATCCAGGCCCCCGAAGCTTAATGCAGGTAGTCTTCGATTTACGTCCGCAAGACCACTAACATTCCTGTCACTCAGCAAGGCGGGGATTAATGCACTCGCACCTAGTTTTACGACCCTTTTGTTAAGTGAAACACAGCATTTGTTACGTGAATCAGACATTTGTTAAGTGAATCAGACATTTGTTAAGTGAATCCCAGCTTCCCTGTTGAATTTCTGGTCTGAAGCCAGCTGGGAAGGTTGCAAATGGCGGTCATGTGACCCCGGGATGCTGCAGCCGGTGTAAAAATACATGCCAGTTGTCAAGCGGCTAAATTTTAATAATTTCACCACAGGGAAGCTGCAACAGTCATAAGTATGAGGACCGGTCATAAGTATGAGGACTGGTCAGTGATTTGTAACTTCGGTCACTAAACGAATGGTTCTAAGTCAAGACCACCTGTATCATGTCACGAAAGACACCCCCCCTCCTTCAGTCTTACCCCTTCTAGTTGTGGCGGACGTACAGGTCGTCCTCGACATACGACCACAACTGAGCCCAACATTTACGTTGTTAAGGGAGAACACTTCTCAAGTGAGCTTTGCCCCGTTTTATGACCTTCTTTGCCACCGTTGGTTAAGTGAATCCCTGCCGTCCTTAAGTTAGTAACAACGTTGTTAAGTGAATCCGGCCTCCCCCGTTAACTTCGCTTGCCAGAAAAATCGCAGAAGGGATAATCCCGTGACCCCGGAACTCTGCGACCGTCATAAATACGAGTCGGTGGCCAAGCATCTGAATTTCGATCACGTGACCGTAGGGTTGGCTGCAAAGGTCGTTAAGAGTGAAAAATCAGTCGCAAGTCCCGTTTTCTTCAGCGCCCGTTGTCACTCCGGTCACGAAATGAACCGCTGTAAGCCTAGGGCAGGGGTCAGCAACCTGCGGCTCCAGAGCTGCATGCGGCTCTTTGGGCCCTCTGCTGTGGCTCCCTGTCAGGTTATCCCACCACTGGCTGGTTCTCCCCTCCCAGTCACTCCTCGCCTGGCCTGAGAAGGTAAGGGCGACGGCGGGGGATGGAGAAGCAGCCAGGACAGAGACAGAGAGATACAGAGAGAGTGGGAGAGAGAGAGACATAGAGAGATAGGGAGAGGGAGAGAGAGATAGAGAGATACAGTGAGAGTGGGAGAGAAAGAGACAGAGAGATACAGAGAGAGAGGGAGGGAGAGATATAGAGAGATACAGTGAGAGGGGGAGAAATTTTATTTTTTTTTAATTTAGAAAGAAATAATTAAGAAAGAGACATAGATACAGAGAGAGAGAGAGATAGAGAGATACAGTGAGAGGGGGAGAGAAAGAGACATAGAGAGATACAGAGAGAGAGGGAGGGAGGGAGAGATATAGAGAGATACAGTGAGAGGGAGAAAGAGACATAGATACAGAGAGAGAGGGAGAGAGACAGATACATAGAGAGAGGGAGAGAGAGATATAGAGAGATATAGTGAGAGGGGGAGAGAGAGAGACATAGATACAGAGAGAGAGAGAGAGAGGGAGATATATAGAGAGATACAGTGAGGGGGAGAGAGAGAGACAGAGATACAGAGAGAGGGAGAGAGGGAGATATATAGAGAGATACAGTGAGAGGGGGAGAGAGAGAGACATAGAGAGATACAGAGAGAGAGAGAGAGGGAGATATATAGAGAGATACAGTGAGAGGGGGAGAGAGAGAGACATAGAGAGATACAGTGAGAGGGAGAGAGGGAGATATATAGAGAGATACAGTGAGAGGGAGAGGGAGAGACATAGATACAGAGAGAGGGAGGGAGAGAGATATAGAGAGATACAGTGAGAGGGGGAGAAAGAGAGACAGATACAGAGAGGGGGAGAGAGAGAGAGACAGAGAGATACAGAGAGAGATACAGAGAGAGGTAGAGAGAGAGAGAGACATAGAGAGATACAGTGAGAGGGGGAGAGAGAGAGACATAGGGAGATACAGAGAGAGAGAGAGGGGGAGATATATAGAGAGATACAGTGAGGGGGAGAGAGAGAGACATAGATACAGAGAGAGGGAGAGAGGGAGATATATAGAGAGATAGAGGGAGAGGGAGAGGGAGAGACAGAGAGGGAGGGAGAGAGATATAGAGAGATACAGTGAGAGGGGGAGAAAGAGAGACAGAGATATAGAGAGGGGGAGAGAGAGAGAGACATAGAGAGATACAGAGAGATACAGAGAGAGGGAGGGAGAGAGAGAGGGGAGAGAGAAATATGTCAAAAGGATTTTGTGGTTCCCGATGTTTTTTAACAACTGGTTCTCTGCCCTAATGACCAGTTGTGTAGGCGTGGCTAGGGGGGGTCATGTGACTGGTGGAAGTGAATGACATCGAGTTGGCCACGCCCACCCAGGTTTTGTGGCTCCCGGTGTTTTCTTTTCTGTGGGAAACGGGTCCAAATGGCCCTTTGAATGTTTAAGGTTGCCGACCCATGGCCTAGGGACTACAGCTGCCGGGTGCCAGCTGTGGATAATGGGATGCCAGTCCCGCCCAGCAGAAATTGAACACGGACGGTGGGGCCCCTTTCCGCAAGGTCCCGGATTCAAATCCTGCCTTTTTTTTTTCTTCCCCGCAGCTTCCAAAGTGCCATCGGCCTCCCTGGATGAGGAAGACGAGGAAATGAAACAGCTTGCCGCCTGGGTGTCGTGATGCATTGTGGGAAATTCCCTCCCTTCCTCGCCTCCCTTGGTTTTCTACGGAGAAATAGGCAGTGAGAGATGGAGAAGATCCAATTTTCTCCCCTCCGGTTTCCATGGCCAGGAAAGTTACGGGGAGGGGCGGGGGGGGAGGTCGAAAAAGAGGGGAGGGCCGGAAGTCACACCCACATACACACCCTGCCTAAAATGACCTTACGTGCCGAATGTAAAGAGTTTTATAGACAGATTTATATAAATATATATATATATCTATATATCTACAATATAGAACGGGAGCCTGTTCGGGGGGGTGAGAGAGGGTATCGGGGCTGAAAAGACCTCCCGCCCCGCCCCCCCTCCAGATAAAGACTGAATCTTGATATCATCTAGAGATTAACTTTCTTTTTTTTTTTTTCAGTTTTCAAAAAAACAAAACAAAACAGGATTTTGGCCCGCGTTGAGGGGGGGCTCAGGAGGAGTGGCAAAACCCGGTCGGAAAATGAAGCTTGGGGGAAAAAAAAAAGAAAAATTCTCGAGAATTTTGACCCTCTGTTATTGTCCTTCGTTGTCTGGCTATTTGTCCAATTTTGGGGCGTCCGTTCCCGTAACTGTTGCTCGCTCTCTCGCTCTCCCCCTTTTGGGACAGAAGGGGGGGGGAATGGGGAGGGGGGTGTCAGCTTCGTCTGTTGCCAAACACACAAAACACACAAACTCCGGTTGTGTAAAGGATACCGTCTAGGATTCTCCTCCCGCGTGTTGCAAAGGATTTTTTTTGGGGGGGCGGGTTTTGTGGGGGGGAGCGGGCCGGCGTTCCGCCTTGGAAGGCTGGACGGATGGATGGAAGGAGGGTGGGCGGACGGGCGAGGGGAGGCGGGAAATATCGGGGAACAAAGGGAGAAAAATTGTGACTTAGTTTGGACTGGAGGTACTCGTTCTGTCCTGGTTTTATCGGTAGCGTGTATCTGTTAAAACACGGTTTTTTTTGGGTGGGGGGGTTCGTCGGTTAACGGTTTACTTCGACTCGCGCCTGGTGTTTTTTCTCTTTTCTGTTTTAAAGCTTGCTCGTTCTGTCTTTCTCTCTTTTTTTTTTCCTTTTTTTTAAAAATTGACTTGTGGGCAGGAGCTGGGATGGTGGGTGGGGGAAGCGTGGCCCCACCCCCCGCCACTGACACGCGTGTACTCCTGCGGTGACCTGTTGCTATGTTGCTTTCTGTGCCCGGTGAATAAAGTGCCCTGAACTGTGTTGTCTGAACTGAGTGGCATGTGACGTTTGTTTTTCTCCAGCACCCCCCAAAAAACTGGAATTTGCACCCAAAACCAGTGTTTTTTTTTTAACCTCCGCCACTTTAAGAGGTACGAACTTCAACTCCCAGAATTCCTCAGCCAGCCACGCTGGCTGGGGAATTCTGGGAGTTGAAGTCCGTAACTCTTAAAAGTGCCCGAGGTTAGGAAAAAAAATCACAGTTTTGGTAACCAAAAATCAGAAATCTGATAATTTCTTGCCTGATTTTTTTTTTTTTTTACAGAATGAATCTTTTACCTCATTTTGCCATCTTGAACCAATTATCCCAGTGTTTTTCAACCTCAGCCGCTTTTAAGATGCCTGGACTTCAACTCCCAGAATTCCACGCTTATGGGGATTTCCCCTCCCAGGATTCTAGGCTTAAGATATGTGGACTTTAATTGATTTATCCCAGGGTTTTTCAGTCTTAGCCACTTTAAGATGCATGCACTTCAACTCCCAGAATTCCATGCTTTACGTGGATTTCACCTCCCAGGATTCTAAGTTTAAGAGGTGAACTTCAACTCCCAGAATTCCATGCTTTATGTGGATTTCACCTCCCAGGATTCTAGGTTTAAGAGGTGAACTTCAACTCCCAGAATTCCATGCTTTACGTGGATTTCACCTCCCAGGATTCTAGGTTTAAGAGGTGAACTTCAACTCCCAGAATTCCATGCTTTACGTGGATTTCACCTCCCAGGATTCTAGGTTTAAGAGGTGAACTTCAACTCCCAGAATTCCATGCTCTACGTGGATTTCACCTCCCAGGATTCTAGGTTTAAGAGGTGAACTTCAACTCCCAGAATTCCATGCTGTGTGTGGATTTAATCTCCCAGGATTCTAAGTTTAAGAGGTGAACTTCAACTCCCAGAATTCCATGCCTTATGTGGATTTCACCTCCCAGGATTCTAAATTTACGAGGTGAACTTCAACTCCCAGAATTCCATGCTTTACGTGGATTTCACCTCCCAGGATTCTAGGTTTAAGAGGTGAACTTCAACTCCCAGAATTCCATGCTTTACGTGGATTTCACCTCCCAGGATTCTAGGTTTAAGAGGTGAACTTCAACTCCCAGAATTCCATGCTTTATGTAGATTTCACCTCCCAGGATTCCATGCTTAAGAGACTTGGTGCTTCTTTGAGCTTGGTTGTTTTCTTGAAGACGTTTCATTTCCCAAACTAGCTAACATCTCCAGTCCTAGACTTCAATTCCCACAATTCCAAGCTGGCTGGGGAACCCTGGGAGTTGAAGTCCCTCCATCTTAAAGTGGCCACGTTCAGAAACACGAAACTCTGTCCACCTTTGGAAAAAATACAGGTTGTCCTCGACGTACGACCACGACGGAGCCCCACATTTCTGTTGCTAAGTGAGACATTGGTGACGCGAGTTTTGCCCCGTCTTACGACCTTTCTTGCCACCGTTGTTAAGTGAATCAACGCAGTTGTTAAGTTAGGAACACGGTTGTTAAGGGAGTCGGACTTTTTCCCCATCGACGTTGCTGGTCAGGTGATCGCAAAAAAAGGGGATGACGTGACTCCAGGACCCTGCACCCGTCATAATTATGAGTCGGTTGCTAAGCATCTGAACTTTTATCACACGACCATGGGGATACCACAAAGGAGCCTTGGTGGTGCAGCGAACTAAAGTGCTGTTAAGTAGCACTTAGCTGCCAGCTGCCTGCAATTACTGCGAGTTCAAATCTCACCAGGCTCAAGGTTGACTCAGCCTTCCATCCTTCCCAGGTAGGTAAAATGAGGACCCAGATTGTGGGGGGCAATAAACTGACTTTGTATAAAAAAGAACACCGCTTAGGGGGGGCCGAAAGCCCTACTAAGCAGGTATATACAAAAGTATGAAGGCTATTGCTTAACGCATTGTAAGCCCCCCTGTGTGAAAAGCAGTCCTAAATTATTTCGGTGACGCTCAGATGATATTCAGCTGGTTCGGGCCAATTCTATTTAGGCACGATTTTGAATCTGGGCATGTGTGTGGAAGGCGCGCGCACCAGCAAAGAGCATATGCGGACGGGGCATGTGTGCCAGGGGTGAAATGCTCCCGGTTCAGACCGGATCACCCGATCCAGTAGCGATGGAGGTTTGGAGAACCGGTAGCAAAAATCCCTGCCCGCCTCCCCCCTACATGCCCAGCTGAGCCGCACAATTATCAGAGGCTTTTTTTTTTTTTTTAACTTTTAAAAGCATTTTTTCTACAACCTCTTCGGCCGAAAAAATGCTTTTAAAAGTATTTTAAAAAGCCTCTGATGATCGCGCGGCTCAGCTGGGATCGTCAGAGGCATTTAAAAGGAAAAAAAAAGCCTCTGCCGATCAGGCAACTCAGCTTGGATCATCAGAGGCACTTAAAAGAAAAAAAAAGCCTCTGCTGATCAGGCAACTCAGCTGGGATCGTCAGAGGCATTTAAAAGAAAAAAAGCCTCTGACGATCAGGCAACTCAGCTGGGATCGTCAGAGGCATTTAAAAGAAAAAAAAGCCTCTGCTAATCAGGCAACTCAGCTGGGATCGTCAGAGGCATTTAAAAGAAAAAAAAGCCTCTGACGATCAGACAACTCAGCTGGGATCGTCAGAGGCATTTAAAAGAAAAAAAAGCCTCTGCTAATCAGGCAACTCAGCTGGGATCGTCAGAGGCATTTAAAAGAAAAAAAGCCTCTGACGATCAGGCAACTCAGCTGGGATCGTCAGAGGCATTTAAAAGAAAAAGAAGCCTCTGCTGATCAGGCAACTCATCAGGGATCGTCAGAGGCATTTAAAAGAAAAAAAAGCCTCTGACAATCAGGCAACTCAGCTGGGATCATCAGAGGCATTTAAAAGAAAAAAAAGCCTCTGACGATCAGGCAACTCAGCTGGGATCGTCAGAGGCATTTAAAAGAAAAAAAAGCCTCTGACGATCAGGCAACTCAGCTGGGATCATCAGAGGCTTTTAAAAGCATTTTTTTTACAACCTCTTGTAGAAAAAATGCTTTTAAAAGTTAAAAAAAAATTGGCCACACCCACCCAGTCACATTAGCCCCCTCCCACCAAGCCACGCCCACAGAACCGGTAGTAAAATTTTAGATTTCACCACTGGCGTGGTGAAATCACATTTGCAAACCGGTACGGAAAGTAAGTCAATACCACCCCTGGTGCCGCTGTAACTTCAAACGGCTGCTAAATGAACTGTCGTAACTCGAGGACTACCCGTAGCAAACAGACGAATTTCCGAAGCCCCTCCGCCCCCAAAACTCCTCTATAGGGACAATACAGGTTCATTCTTCCCCCTTCCCCCTTTTTAAAATCTTCCCCCCTTCTTTGCCTCGGGAGTCTCCCAGGACATAATTGGCAGCCACGTCCCCGCAGCTAAAAATCCAGCAGCTCAGCCCAAAGGGCCAGATGCAAAATTGTGAGGGTCCCTCGTGTTTTTTGGGTTGTTTGTTTTTAATAGGCTATTCTTTGCTTTTCTCCGCGTTTTTAGACGGCTTGATCTGGCCCGTGCTCCGAGTCCTGCTGGCTGGTTTTTTTTTATCCGGCGAAAAAGTGAGGGATTTGGATTTGGTGTTGGGCGTAGGGCTGCTTTTGCCGGCTTCCGGCGTCCGGGGTCCGCAGATGGCCTCCAGTGCCTTCAGTTCGGAGGTGGGCTTCTCCGCCAAGAACTTCAGCACCCACGAAACTTTCAGGATCTCCAAGATGTTCAGCCGTTTCGAGGCCGGGCGCAGGATGCGACGGATCAGATCCTGCGAGGAGATGGATTTCCAGGTTGAAGGCCGCCACCGTTGCCTGATCGTGCCCACCCCTCCCTCCCTCCCTCCCTGCCACAGGGGCGGCAAACCTAGGACACGCGTGTCCGGTGGGGGGGGGACATGTGTCACGTGTGGTGCCGTCACCAACACCCAACAACTATTGTCTGAAGTGGTGTAGGGTTTCCTGCCTAAGCAGGGGGTTGGACTAGAAGACCTCCAAGGTCTCTTCCAACTCTGTTCTTCTCTTCTCTTCTCTTCTCTTCTCTTCTCTTCTCTTCTCTTCTCTTCTCTTCTCTTCTCTTCTCTTCTCTTCATTCATTCCATATTTTCTATTCTATTCTATTCTATTCTATTCTATTCTATTCTATTCTATTCTATTCTATTCTAATTCCATTCCATATTTTCTATTCTATTCTATTCTATTCTATTCTATTCTATTCTATTCTATTCTATTCTATTCTAATTCCATTCCATATTTTCTATTCTATTCTATTCTATTCTATTCTATTCTATTCTATTTTAATTCATTCCATATTTTCTATTCTATTCTATTCTATTCTATTCTATTCTATTCTATTCTATTCTATTCTATTCTAATTCCATTCCATATTTTCTATTCTATTCTATTCTATTCTATTCTATTCTATTCTATTCTATTCTATTCTATTCTATTCTATTCTATTCTAATTCCATTCCATATTTTCTATTCCATTCCGTTCCGTTCCGTTCCGTTCCATTCTATTCTATTCTATTCTATTCTATTCTATTCTATTCTATTCTATTCTATTCTATTCTACTCTACTCTACTCTACTCTACTCTACTCTACTCTACTCTATTCTAATTCCATATTTTCTATTCTATTCCATTCCATTCTATTCTAATTCCATATTTTCTATTCCTATTCTATTCTATTCTATTCTATTCTATTCTATTCTATTCTATTCTATTCTATTCTATTCTATTCTATTCTATTTCCATATTTTCTATTCTATTCTCGGATTGAATAGGGCAACTTTGCCGTGGCCGACTCGCTGCGGGGCAATTCGACATTTCTATTTATTTGAAATCATTAAAAAAAATAATCATTTTTGCCATTCGCCTTTCATTTTTGTCCCTCCTTTGGCAATCTTTTCTTTAATGATGCTATTCCACCCTTTCTTGATATTCACGTAACTCTTGTTGTCCAGCAGCGAGTTGGCCACGGGGAGTCAATAACAGAATAACAGAGCTGGAGGGGACCTTTTAGGTCATCTAGTCCAACCCCTCGCCCCCACAACCCCAATCCAAGCACGAGACCCTACACCATTTCTGACAGACGGCAGTCCGGTCTCTTCTTGAAAGTTTCCAGGCATGTCATAGATCCCCCCCCCCCCCGGCTACTCTGCCAGGAAGGGATCAAGACCCCGCCCGTCTGGACAGTTGATTTTATAAGTGGCTCAGAACCAAAAAAAATTCTGCCAAAGTTAAAAGAAGAATGGGATGAATGAAAGAGGGAGGAGACTGATGAGAAAGGCAGCTGGAAGGGACGGAAGACGATGGGGATGGATGGAAGAGTGGACAGATGCTGCAACCTCTAAGGAGCCCAGGAAGGAAGGAAGGAAGGAAGGAGAATAAGGGATGAGGGAAGGAAGGAAGGAAGGAAGGAAGGGGAATAAGGGATGAGGGAAGGAAGGAAGGGAGAAGAGGGAGGGATGAAGGAAGGAAGAGAGAAGGAGAATAAGGGAGGAGGAAAGGAAAGGGAGGGAGGAAGGAAGGAAGGAAGGAAGGAAGGAAGGAAGGAAGGGAGAGATGGAAGGCGAGGGAGGAAGAAAGGAAGGAAAAAGGAATGAAGGAGTAGTTGGAGAGAAGGAAGAATGAATGAAAGAGGGAGGAGACTGATGGGAGGGACGGAAGACGATGGGGATGGATGGAAGAGTGGACAGATGCTGCAAACTCTAAGGAGCCCAGGAAGGAAGGAAGGAAGGAGACTAAGGGATGAGGGAAGGAAGGAAGGGAGGAGAGGGAGGGATGAAGGAAGGAAGGGAGAGATGGAAGGAGAGGGAGGAAGAAAGGAAGGAAAAAGGAATGAAGGAGTAGTGGGAGAGAAGGAAGAATGAATGAAAGAGGGAGGAGACTGATGGGAGGGATGGAAGACGATGGGGATGGATGGAACAGTGGACAGATGCTGCAACCTCGAAGGAACCCAGGAAGGAAGGAAGGAAGGAAGGAAGGGGAATAAGGGATGAGGGAAGGAAGGAAGGGAGAAGAGGGAGGGATGAAGGAAGGAAAAGGAGAATAAGGGAGGAGGAAAGGAAAGAGGGAGGGAAGAAGGAAGGAAGGGAGAGATGGAAGGAGAGGGAGGAAGAAAGGAAGGAAAAAGGAATGAAGGAGTAATGGGAGAGAAGGAAGGGATTGGGAAGTGAGAGGAGGGAAGGAAGGAAAAGGGAAGAAGAGGGAGGAGGGAAGGGAGGAAGAGGGGAAGGGAGGGAGGAAGGAAGGGGGAAGAGAGGGATGAAGGAAGGAAGAGAGAAGGAGAATAAGGGAGGAGGAAAGGAAAGAGGGAGGGATGAAGGAAGGAAGGAAGGAAGGGAGAGATGGAAGGAGAGGGAGGAAGAAAGGAAGGAAAAAGGAATGAACGAGTAGTGGGAGAGAAGGAAGAATGAATGAAAGAGGGAGGAGACTGATGGGAGGGATGGAAGACGATGGGGTTGGATGGAAGAGTGGACAGATACTGCAACCTCTAAGGAACCCAGGAAGGAAGGAAGGAAGGAAGGAAGGAAGGAAGGAAGGAAGGAAGGAAGGAAGGAGGGAAGGAAGGAAGGAAGGAAGGGAAATAAGGGATGAGGGAAGGAAGGAAGGGAGAAGAGGGAGGGATGAAGGAAGGAAGGAAGGGAAAAGGAGAATAAGGGAGGAGAAAAGGAAAGAGGGAGGGATGAAGGAAGGAAGGGAGAGATGGAAGGCGAGGGAGGAAGAAAGGAAGGAAAAAGGAATGAAGGAGTAGTGGAAGAGAAGGAAGAACGAATGAAAGAGGGAGGAGACTGATGGGAGGGATGGAAGACAATGGGGATGGATGGAACAGTGGACAGATGCTGCAACCTCTAAGGAACCCAGGAAAGAAGGAAGGAAGGAAGGAAGGAGAATAAGGGATGGGGGAAGGAAGGAAGGGAGAAGAGGGAGGGATGAAGGAAGGAAGAGAGAAGGAGAATAAGGGAGGAGGAAAGGAAAGAGGGATGAAGGAAGGAAGGGAGAGATGGAAGGAGAGGGAGGAAGAAAAGGAAAAAGGAATGAAGGAGTAGTGGAAGAGAAGGAAGAATGAATGAAAGAGGGAGGAGACTGATGGGAGGGATGGAAGACGATGGGGTTGGATGGAAGAGTGGACAGAGGCTGCAACCTCTAAGGAACCCAGGAAGGAAGGAAGGAAGGGGAATAAGGGATGAGGGAAGGAAGGAAGGGAGAAGAGGGAGGGATGAAGGAAGGAAGAGAGAAAGAGAGGGAGGAGGAAAGGAAAGAGGGAGGGATGAAGGAAGGAAGGAAGGGAGAGATGGAAGGAGAGGGAGGAAGGAAAAAGGAATGAAGGAGTAGTGGGAGAGAAGGAAGGGATTGGGAAGTGAGAGGAGGGAAGGAAGGAAAGGGGAAGAAGAGGGAGGAGGGAAGGGAGGGAGGAAGGAACAAAGGAGAAACGGGAGAAGAAAGAATGAGGGAGAGAAGAAGGTCAGGAAGGAGTGGGAGAGAAGGGAGGAGAATGAGGGAGGAGGAAAGGGAGGAAAGAAGAGAGGGAGAGAGGGGGGAAGAAAGGAAGGAAAAAGGAATGAAGGAGTAGTGGGAGAGAAGGAAAGGGAGAGGAGAGAAGGAAGGAAAAGGAAGAAGAACTGGGAGGAAAGAACAAAGAAGTGGGAGAAGGAAAGAATGAGAGAAGGGAGGGAAGGAGGGAGGGAGGTAGGAACAAAGGAGAAGTGGGAGGGAAGCAAGGAAAGAGGAAGCCGGCAGAACAAGGGAGGAAGTGAAGGAAGGAAGGAAGTCCACACATCTTCAGCCAACCAAGGTGGAGAAACCCCAGCTTGGCCGGTACTGTAGGCCCCATCATCCCCAGCCAACCAGCCAGCCGGCGAGGCCAAGAGGGCCCAGGCCTCACCTTAATCTCGTCGTTGATCTGGACGTGGCTGGGGAAATTGACCTCCTTCTGGGTCTCCCTCAGCAGCTTCTTGAGGTTGGTGTCATCGAAGGGCAGGTGGGCCACCACCAAGGTGTAAAGGATGACGCCCATGCTCCAGGTGTCGGAGAGGAAGGGGTTGTAGGGCAGGCCCAGCAAGATCTCCGGGCAGGCGTAGGCGAAGCTGCCGCAGTAGGTTTGGCTGAGGTGGGAGAAGCAGCTCATCATGCGGTACGACGGGGTGGGAGGGGGCTGCGTCTGTGGGGCCACCATCTTGGAGAAGCCGAAATCCGAGATCTTGATATTCTCCCGCTTGTCCAGCAACAGGTTCTCCAGCTTCAAATCCCTGCCAGGCCGAGGGGGAGAAGTAAATCCAAGGCCACTCACACAACCGACCATCCCAATCCTGCCGCGGGCTAAGTCTTTGACTTATAATAGGGACCGTCGGAAGTTTCGACGGTGCTGAAAAAAAGGGATCGTTTCTCGTCATGACCACCGTGGCAGCGTCCTCGCGGACACGTCCATCGGAATTCCGATGCCTGGCGATTGATTCGTAGTTGTGACGGTTGCCGTGTCCCCGGGGGTGGCGTGGACATTTGGCGACCGTCTGACCAGCAATGTCAATAGGGGAGCCAGATTCACTTAACGACCGCGTGACTAATTGAAAAATGGCAGTGATTCGCTGAGCAACGGGGACGAGAAAGGTCGTAAAATGGGGCAAAAACTCACTTAACCACATTTAGCCACATAAATTTTGCGCTAAATTACCGTCGTTCGTCGACCACAATGGAACCTCAAATTTCTGGGGCTAAGTGAGACGGTTGTTAAGTGAGTTTTTGCCCCATTTTACGACATTTCTTCCCACCGTTGTTAAGTGAATCACTGCAGTTGATAAGTTAGTAACACGGTTGTTAAGTGAATCTTGGCATGTCAGAAGGTCGTAAAAGGGGATCACATGACCTTCCGATACTGCGACTGTCATAAATATGACCTGGTTTGAATTTTGATCAAGTGATCTTATGGTTGTAAGTGTGAAAAATAGTCATAAATTATTTTTTCAAATGCCGTTGTAACTTTGAACGGTCACTAAATGAACTGTTGTAAGTCGAGGACTATCTGTATTTTCCATTAAAGGTAGTCCTCAATTTCTAAGGAACCCAGAGAGGGAGGGAGGGAGGGATGGTGGCAGGGAGGAAGACAGAAGGAAAGAAGGAAGGAAGGAATAGTGGAAGGAAAGAAGGGAATGAGGGAGGGAGGAACGAGGGAGGGAGGAAGGAAAGGGAAGGGAGGAGGAAGAAAGGAAGATAGAAAAGGAGGAAGGAAAGAAGGGATGGAACGGAGGGAGGGAAGAACAAGGGAGGGAGGGAGGGAGGGAAGGAAGTAGGAAGGAAGGAATATAGAAAAGTGGAAGAGAGGGAGGGAGGGAAGGAAGTAGGAAAGAAGGAAGATTGAAAAGGAAGGAAAGGAGGGAGGGAGGGAGGGAAGGAAGTAGGAAGGGAGGAAAATAGAAAAGAGGATGGAAAGGAGGGAGAGAGGGAGGAAAGGGAAGGGAAGGGAGGAAGATTGAAAAGAGGAAGGAAAGAAGGAATGGGACGGAGGGAGGGAGGAACAAGGGAGGGAGAGAGGGAGGGACGGTGGGAGGAAGGAAGGAAGATAGAAAAGTGGAAGGAAAGAAGGGAGGGAGGGAAGGAAGTAGGAAGGAAGGAAGATAGAAAAGTGGAAGGAAAGAAGGGAGGGAAGGAAGTAGGAAGGAATGAAGATTGAAAAGAGGATGGAAAGGAGGGAGGGAGGAACAAGGGAGGGAGAGAGGGAGGGACGGTGGGAGGAAGGAAGGAAAATAGAAAAGTGGAAGGAAAGAAGGGAGGGAGGGAGGGAAGGAATATAGAAAAGTGGAAGGGAGGGAAGGAAGGAAGTAGGAAGGAAGAAAGATTGAAAAGGAAGGAAAGAAGGGAGGGAAGGAGGGAAGGAAGTAGGAAGGAAGGAAAATAGAAAAGAGGATGGAAAGAAGGGAGGGAGGAAGGAAAGGGAAGGGAGGGAGGAAGATCGAAAAGAGGAAGGAAAGAAGGGATGGGACGGAGGGAGGGAGGAAGGAACAAGGGAGGGAGAGAGGGAGGGACAGTGAGGAAAGAAGGAAGATAGAAAAGTGGAAGGAAAGAAGGGAGGGAGGGAAGGAAGTAGGAAGGAAGGAAGATAGAAAAGTGGAAGGAAAGAAGGGAGGGAGGGAGGGAAGGAAGGAATATAGAAAAGTGGAAGAGAGAGGGAGGGAAGGAAGTAGGAAAGAAGGAAGATTGAAAAGGAAGGAAAGAAGGGAGGGAGGGAGGGAAGGAAGTAGGAAGGAAGGAAAATAGAAAAGGATGGAAAGGAGGGAGGGAGGGAGATCGAAAAGAGGAAGGAAAGAAGGGATGGGACGGAGGGAGGGAGGAAGGAACAAGGGAGGGAGAGAGGGAGGGACAGTGGGAGGAAGGAAGGAAGATAGAAAAGTGGAAGGAAAGAAGGGAGGGAGGGAAGGAGGTAGGAAGGAAGAAATATAGAAAAGTGGAAGGGAGGGAGGGAAGGACGGTGGGAGGAAGAAAGGAAGATAGAAAAGTGGAAGGAAAGAAGGGAGGGAAGGGAAGGGAGGGAGGGAAGAAGTAGGAAGGAAGGAAGATGGAAAAGAGGATGGAAAGGAGGGAGGCAGGAACAAGGGAGGGAGAAAGGGAGGGACAGTGGGAGGAAGAAAGGAAGATAGAAAAGGGGAAGGAAAGAAGGGAGGGAGGGAGAGAGGGAGGGACGGTGGGAGGAAGAAAGGAAGATAGAAAAGGGGAAGGAAAGAAAGGAGGGATGTAGGGAGGAAGGAAGTACCACCCATCTTAAACCTGACTATGGAAATGAAACAGAGGCTGTTTGGTGTCTGATTGCTGTGCGGCCTACCTCAAAGGGCTGACAGAGCTTTGAACCCCCTCATAAACAACACGGATCCCTCGAGATCCCAATTCGAAAGCCAGCCGGTTTAGAAACCGGAAGGACGCATTTAACTTCCCCTTCCCCCCCCCCCGCCGCCGACTCTCACCGATGCACGATGCCCTTGCCGTGCAGGTAGGCGATGCCCAGAGTCAGCTGCGAGAACCACTTGCCAGCCAGGGCTTCCGAACAGGCCCCGGACTTCTGGATCCATTCTAAGACATCACCGCTTGGTGCCAACTCCATGATGATGTAATGGCGGGAGGTGGTCTCGATGGCCTGGTAGAAACTGATGACGTATTTGTGGCGGAGGCTCTTCATCACCTGGAAAAGAAGAGAAGGCACGGGGTTCGAATCACGACCTGGCCCACCTTCCCTCACGTGCCCTGTTCTTCCACTGCAGAAAAAAATAAAATATCCGAAAAACTAAATAACGATAACTCCTTGTATTGAAGTTCTGATTATACGAGGAGCAATAGCGCCTCTGAGAGAGTGCAAAGTGCCTATCTAGGAGATGGAAATTCTAGGAGATGAAAAATTCCCATTTGGTACAGGCAGTCCTCGACATACGACGACAACCGAGCCCAACATTTCTGCTGCTAAGGGAGACATTTAAGCGAGTTTTGCCCCATTTTAACAATATTTCTCGCCACCGTCGTTAAGCGTAACATGGCTGTTAAGTGAATCTGGCTTCCCCTATTGGACGTCGCTTGTCAGAAGGTCGCAAAAAAGGGGCTCACGTGACTCTGGGACATTGCAAACCGTCATAAATATGAGTGAGTTGCCAAGTGTCTCAATTTTAATCACGTGACTACGGGAGGGAGCTGCAAGGGTCGTAAGGGAGAAAAACGGTCGTCAGTCATTTTGGTCGACGACTTGTCACTTTTTTCAATGTCGTCGTAACTTTGAACGGTCACTAAACAAACTGTTGTAAATTGAGGGCTACCTGTATTCTGTTGAAACCCCTGTAAGCGGTTCCTGTAAAGGTACGAAGGTAGATGTTTACAAGCGAGATACACGCCTGCACACAAACCACACACTCACACCTCAGAGGTGGTATTCAGCCGGTTCGCGCCGGTTCGCGCCGGTTCGTGCGAACTGTTGGCAGAAATTTAGCCAAAGTCGCCGAACCGGTAACGATGGCCGGCTGGCCACGCCCCCAAACCAGTCACACCGAGAATGACCTGTATTTCCCTGGGTAAGAATTTGGTGAGATAATCCTCCGAGGCCTTCTTCTTGGAGATGATCTTAATGGCCACCATGGACTTCTGCTTGGAGAAGTAAGCTTCATAGACGGTCCCGTAGGAGCCGTGCCCGATGGCTTTGCCAATTTGGTAGCCATACTGGTCCATCACCGAGACGTACGGCGTCGAGGTCGAATGTTCCACCATGGTGGAAAGTTCCTTCTGAGATTCAATCTCAGCTCCGGTTAAGACTTCAGAGGTGGAGAAGAACCCGTCACCGAGGACGGAGGAGTAGACCACGTCTTGTGGGACCCCTGGTCGGAAGATCTCAAGAACCTTCTACAGAAAGGATAAACCTTTCCTCCCGCTGCGTGGGTTTCTCTCCCCAAACGATCTGGAAGAGGAACTTGTGTTTGGCTCAGAGAGGATCGGGTGGAGGTGGGGGATCCTGTCGGGATCCACCTGTCTTCACCCTATGGAGTCTAGGATAGGAGCACCCGCAGAAACTGCTTCCCTGTGACAATATCAGAGGGATAATGGGCTGCAACCTCCAAGACCTGAAGGGTTGACCGGAATCACTCTTGACTGGATCCCACCAAAGTTCTGATGATGCCATAGCCAACTTCAAGCCTTCTGGCTATTCTGATTGGTTGGTGGAGTTTCGGTAACCATAGAGAACCTTCTAAGAATGGATGGCGGCATTGTCTTCCAAGAGGGACCTTAGGAGAACGTTCCACCGAGGCTAAGAAGGAAAGAGATCAATGGAAGGAGGGACGCCGATCCCCAGTTTAAAGTTTGCTTTCCATGGCAATTCTGAGTTTGCTGTTCCTCAACCTTGGCCTCATGAAGATGGGTTGACTTCAACTCCCAGAATTCCCTGTCTCTTTTTCTGGTCTCCATTTTGGTCTTTCTTGTAGTTTGGTTTCTGCAGAATTCAGTAAGCCTTCAGAATAAGAGAATTGAAAGGGGGCTTGGAGGTCTTCTAGTCCAACCTCTTGCTTAAGCAGAAGATCCTAGCCATTCTGGGCCAGGGGTCAGCAACCTGCAGCTCCGGAGCCCCATGCGGCTCTTTGGACCCTCTGCTGTGGCTCCCTGTCAGGTGATCCCACCACTGGCTGGCCTCCCCCACCTTGCCCTCCCCTCCCAGTCACTCCTCGCCTGGCCTGAGAAGGTAAGAGCGACAGTGGTGGATGGAGAAGTGGCCAGGGCAGAGACAGAGAGATAAAGAGAGAGGGGGGGAGAGAGAGAGATATAGAGAGATACAGAGAGAGGGGGAGAGAGAGAGACATAGAGAGATACAGAGAGGGGGGAGAGAGAAAGAGACATAGAGAGATACAGAGAGAGAGGGAGAGAGAGAGACATAGAGAGATACAGAGAGAGGGGGAGAGAGAAAGAGACATAGAGAGATACAGAGAGAGAGGGAGAGAGAGAGACATAGAGAGATACAGAGAGGGGGAGAGAGAGACATAGATACAGAGAGAGAGGGAGAGAGAGAGAGATACAGAGAGGGGGAGAGAGAAAGAGACAGAGAGATACAGAGAGAGGGAGAGAGACATAGAGAGATACAGAGAGGGAGAGAGATATAGAGAGATACAGAGAGAGGGAGAGAGAGACATAGAGAGATACAGAGAGGGAGAGAGATATAGAGAGATACAGAGAGAGAGAGAGAGAGACATAGAGAGATACAGAGAGGGGGAGAGAGAAAGAGACATAGAGAGATACAGAGAGAGAGGGAGAGAGAGAGACATAGAGAGATACAGAGAGGGGGAGAGAGAGAGACAGATACAGAGAGAGAGGGAGAGAGAGAGACATAGATACAGAGAGAGGGAGAGAGAGAGAGAGATACAGAGAGGGGGAGAGAGAAAGAGACAGAGATACAGAGAGAGGGAGAGAGAGACATAGAGAGATACAGAGAGGGAGAGAGATATAGAGAGATACAGAGAGAGGGGGAGAGACAGAGACAGAGAGATACAGAGAGGGGGAGAGAGAAAGAGACATAGATATAGAGAGGGAGAGAGAGACATAGATACAGAGAGGGAGAGAGAGAGATATAGAGAGATACAGAGAGAGGGTGAGAGACAGAGACAGAGATACAGAGAGGGGGAGAGAGAGAGACAGATACAGAGAGAGAGGGAGAGAGAGAGAGAGAGATACAGAGAGGGGGAGAGAGAAAGAGACATAGATACAGAGAGAGGGAGAGAGAGACATAGATACAGAGGGGGAGAGAGAGAGAGACATAGAGAGATACAGAGAGGGAGAGAGAGAGAGAGATAGAGAGATACAGAGAGAGGGGGAGAGATAGAGACAGAGAGAGATACAGAGAGGGAGGAAGGGAGGGAGGGGGAGAGAGAGATGTCAAAAGGATTTTGTGGTTCCCGGTGTTTTTTAACAACTGGTTCTCTGCCCTAATGACCGGCTGGGTAGGCGTGGCTAGGGGGTGTCATGTGACTGGTGGAAGTGAATGACATCGAGTTGGCCACGCCCTCCCCAGGTTTTGTGGCTCTTTTCTGTGGGAAACGGGTCCAAATGGCTCTTTTGAGTGTTTAAGGTTGCAGACCCCTGTTCTGAGCAAATGGCTGTCCAATCTCTTCTTCAAAACTTCCAGTGTTGGAGCATTTACAACTTCTGGTGGCAAGCAGTTCCTTTGGTTAATTGTCTCACTGTTAGGAAGTTTCTTCTCAGTTCTAAGTTGCTTCTCTCCATGATTAGTTTCCATCTGTTGCTTCTTGTCCTGCCTTCAGGTGCTTTGGAGCATAGCTTGACTCCCTCTTCTTTGGGGCAGCCCCGAGATATTAGAACTCTGCTATCATGTCACCCCCAATCCTTCTTTTCATCAAAATTGACATAATCACTTCCTGCAACCGTTCTTCATGTTTTAACCTCCAGCTGCCACAAAGAAGTCCACCTATTCTCCAAAGCCCCTGAGGGCAGGACAAGAAGCAACGGGTGGAAACCCATCAAGGAGAGAAGCAACTTAGAACTAAGGAGAAAATTCCTGAAAGTGAGAACAATTAACCAGTGGAACAACTTGCCACCAGAAGCTGTAAATGCTCCAACACTGGAAGTTTTTAAGAAGATGTTGGATAACCATTTGTCTGAAGTGGTGTAGGGTTTCCTGCCTAAGCAGGGGGGTGGACTAGAAGACCTCCAAGGTCCCTTCCAACTCTGTCGTTCTATATTCTGTGATAGTGAGTCTTCTTGAAAAACTCCTCTCTTGATATTACCTTCTCCCAGTCTATCAACATCGCCCAACAATTGTGTCTTACGCTGTGCCGTTGATCTTGGCACAAAGCTTTTGGTGTTTCTACTGCTTTTTGTAGGCCCTTGATTATCCCAATCATGTGGCAGGGAGTCAAATGCCCTTGTGTCGTCAATCCACGCTACCATGTTGCTCTTCCTTCTTCCTCTTGCAGTTTTCCAAAATCATCTCACCAGTTAGGAGAGTGGTGCGGTGGCCTAGAGGTGGAACTTTTACCTCAGAATCAGAAGTTTGAGAGTTCGATCCTAGGTAGAGGCAGATATTTCTCTCTCTGGGCACAATGAGAATATATCTGCTGGAAAAAAAACTCCGCATTGGTGACAAGAAGGGCATCCGGCCAGTAAATACTCAACTCCATTCAGTTGCCCAGATTCCACTCTGCAAGGGATTATGGGCAGGGGTGGGTTTCACTTATGTTTACCATTGGTTCGCTGTGTGCGTACACTGTCCAATCATGCTGCCCGGCCTTCTGCGCGTGTACTTTGCTCACTCGCATGCCTTCCGCACATATGCCAGGCCTCGAAAATGTGCCTAAATAAGATGGCACAGAGCCAGGGCAGGTGGGTAGGCCCACCTGCGATTTCTGTTACCGGTACGCCTGAACCGGTCTGAACCGGCTGAATACCACCTCTGTTTACACGAATGCCGGCACACATAATGCAATGCGCACGCGACCCCCAACCCCCACACATGCATGTATGACACCCCCCCCCGCCTCCCGTTTTGGTCCTAGCAGGCCTCCCTGCAGCCTCCTGGGCCCAAAAATGGGCTGTGGGGGGGGGCACTGCACCCCCATCCTCCGCTACACATCCCGCGCATGTATGCGACCACCGTCCCCTGTGCATGCATGCACGTCTCCCACATGCGTCCCGGCCCTGCGCATCCTGAAAATCAGCTAGCCGGCGGGAGGCTCACGCACGTACGCAGTAGAGCTGAGCTGGGCGATGGCTCGCATGCTATAGGTTCGCCATCACGGAGTTAGGAGATGATCTGTTGTTCCTCTGCTGTTTTGGACGATTTCCTTTCTCCCCGGGATAGATGCTGCTATGGTCGAAGTGATGCTCTAGATATTTTGGGATGGCACCCCTATTACTACCACTGCTATTATTACAGAGACAGGTTATCTTCACCATTCGTTTAGTCCAGGGATCTGCAACCTTAAACACTCAAAAAGCCATTTGGACCCGTTTCCCCACAGAAAAGAAAACACCGGGAGTCACAAAACCCTTCCCGTGCCTGACGATTTCTTGAGCGGCCACAAAACTAGCATATGTAGTTGAATTAAACGTTCTGTTTTCGTCTGAAACTTTTCTTTTCTTGGATTTATCCATGGTTGACCTACCAGAGGTTGAAAAGCTCAATAAATCGCGTGCCGCCGGGTGTCGCACATTGGCGGTTGTGACGCATATTTTGAGCGACAGGGAGCCGCAGCAGAGGGGTGAAAGAGCCACATGTGGCTCCAGAGCCGCAGGTTGCTGACTCCTGGTTTAGTCACTGTTCGAACTTATAACAGCACTGGAAAAAAAGTGACTTACGACCCGTTTTCACACTTACGACCATCGCACAGATTTCCCCACAGTCACGCGATCAAAACCCAGACGTTTGGCGTTATCGGTTTGCCCTTGGGGGAAATCCCACGATATTTCAATTGTCATCGATTTAGTTCTCGCCCAATATGATACGTTTAGGCATAATTGAATCGGTCTTCTTCCATTTACGCTTATTCAATTATTATTAATTACGGTGTGTTGGCGTTTACTTCTCCGAGGTGCACTGTTTATTATTTAATTATTTATTTGGCACGCTGCAGGGTTCTTTACAATTGAATTATTTCATCTGTGCGATTTTTTAAAAAAAATTATGTTTGGATGCGCGCGCCGTTTATTATTCAATTATTTATTGGACAGGTGCGATTGAGTCATCGAAACGGGTTTATGTAATAATACGCGCTATTTGTGTGCCGTTGAATAATCGATTGGCTATTATTTACTGTAATGATCATTTTAGCTTCAGGCTCGGAAAGCTGGTTACCCATGTAATGTA
This sequence comes from Pituophis catenifer annectens, assembly GCF_029215685.1. Lineage (NCBI taxonomy): Eukaryota > Metazoa > Chordata > Lepidosauria > Squamata > Colubridae > Pituophis > Pituophis catenifer. The sequence continues at coordinate 3,687,744 of NW_027256895.1, forward strand.
GGTAGGTAAATGCGGGTCCAGCTGGATGATCACTGAAGGGCCCTCTTTAAGAAAGGAAATGTGCTTGTTTGAGGGAAGCCAATTATCTCCAGTTGAAAGCAGAGTATTCCTTTGAAGTAGAAACATTCAGAAGAAGGGGCCCTTCAGTTGTCAGAGATAAGAAACATTTGGTGATATACAGTGTGAAGGTTAAAGAGATCAAGTATGACCACGTGTAATATTAACAAGAGATAATTTGAATCTACGCTTCAGTAATTGGCAAAAAGAATTATGACTGTTGGCAAAGAATAAATGAAACAGTAATTAGGAAGTGTCAATTAAATATGACAAATGTATATGATCACATAAACTGCTGAGTTAACAGAATCCTTTGTCTAGAAGGGTATAAAAACCATTGTACCTAATTTCTGTCTTTTGTTCAACGCTTCATGTAAAGAGCTTTGAACCTATTGCGCAATATACATTGTCTCTGATTAACCCAGAAAAGTTGTGTTGGTCTTATTAAATCCACAACACATGAAATGAAATGTTACCCCTGTTTAGTTTTCAAAGACAAAGATCGGACTGCCATTGGTCAGAAATGGTGTAGGATCTCCCTGCTTTTAGGCGAGGGGGTTGGACTAGATGACCTCTAATGGTGCCTTCCCAACTCTGGTTAATCTGAGATTAAAAACAATCCTGGAAGGAATTAAAGCGTGCAATTTTTTTGGGTGATGCTTGACTGATGCTTCCCCTGACGAATTTCTGCCTGCCTGCTAGAGTCTTCCCATTCAAGCCTCTTTTTCCTATTCCCCCCCCCCCCCTCATTCCTATTCCAACGTGGGCCTTTCCCTTTAAGAAGTGGGCGTGGCCAGAGCGTGACGAGCGCCCTGACGTCCACGCTCTCCCTCCAGGGAAAGGCCCGCCCTCCCGCTTCCCCAACCCGGAACTGCGTCCTGGTGTGGGCAGCGAGGCCCCCCGCCATCCGCTGAGGGCGGAAGCGAGCGACAGACGTGGCCCAGGCTGCCCGCGGCGATCGCCTGAAGGACCCCGACCGCTCCGAAGCCCGCGGCACCTCCACGGAGCCTTCCTTCGCCCTTCAGGACCGCGCGGCGGAGACGCGGAGAAGCAAAACGCGGCCCTCCTGGAAAGAAAACCTCTGAAAACCCAACGGGAGGGGTTTTTAAAAATCAGGCGGCGCTTTGGACGCCCGCTCTGACTCTCTCTCCCCCCACACACACTCCCAACTGCTCCCCCCCACCACCACAGCTTGGCTGGCTGGCTGCACTTTTTTCTTTCTTTCTTTCTTTCTTTCTTAAGGAGTGAAAGAGGCTGCAGGAAGCCCTAGAGGTGCAGGTGAGTGGGGAGAGGGGGGGGATTTTGGAGGAGGGGGCTTGGTGCATAGAAACCCCCCCCACCCTCCCCACTTGCCCCAACCTGCAGCTTTTGCCTGGCCTACCTTGCAGGGTTGTTGTGCAAGATCAAAAAAAAGGGGGGGAGGGGGATTGGAGCTCATGCTCTCCTACCAGGGTTTTTTTTTTGGGGGGGTGGGGGTGGGAGAAATATGTTAGGGCAGCTGGTCCATCCACAGCCCCCCCCTCCCTCCCCCAAGGCTAAATTAGAGCCCCCCCCCAATTGGACTGATTTACTTGCATGGCTTGGGGGGATCTACACCCCCCCCTCTCAAAGTGGGGGGAGTCTCTGAAACCAGGATCCCCCTCCCCCAATCAGCCAGGATCTCCTCCCCCCCCCCCATCCTCCATTGGCATGGCTGAACCAGAGATGCCCAAGGCCACTCAATGGTGAATGGATTTTATTTTATTTTATTTTATTTTATTTTATTTTATTTTATTTTATTTTATTTTATTTTATTTTATTTTATTTTATTTTATTTTATTTTATTATTTTATTTAATAATTTAATGTAATGTAGTGTAATGTAATGTAATGTAATTTAATTAGCAGCTGCCCACTTTCTGGAGACCATGTCTCACCCCCCCCACCCCCACCCTTTAAAAAAAGGGGGTATTCTCAGCACTGGCTTCCCACATTCTGCTAAACACCTTAAACCTCAGTTGGCTCAGCCAAATAGAAACTGGCCTGATTTTTTGGCCCAACCTGCTAAGCAGGGAACCAAACTTCTACTATCTGGAACAAGCTCCCCGCCGGAGATACGAAGGATGCCGGATCTGCGCACTTTCCGTCGCGCTCTCAAGTCCTTTTTATTCCACCAAGCTGGCCTGGCCTAATTTTTCTCCCCTTTTTTTTCTTTTTATAATATACATTTTAATTTGTTTTTAAATGATTGGAGTGTTTGAAATTTGTCTTGGGCCAAATGGTTTAATTCGGTTTTATTCTGCTTTTAAATTTTGTATTTATGTGTTTTACTTTGTGGCTGTTCACCGCCCCGAGTCCTTTGGGAGTAGGGCGGTATATAAATCTAATAAAACAAACAAACAAACGAACAAACAAACAATCACCCCACCATATGGTAGCAGCTTAAGAGTTACTGTAAATCCATTTGGGGAATGGTGGTGGGGGAAGTCAGGCAGGCCACTAACCTAGATGTAGAGATACCTACATCTGTTTGTCTACCGTCCGATTTAATCTCTACCTATCGATCTATATCATCTGTATCTATCTACCTACCTACTGACCAGTCTGTCTATCTGTATCATCTATGGATCAATCTATCATCATTCTACCCTGTTTCCCCCCAAATAAGACATTATCCCCTGATAATAAGCCCAATCGGGCTTTTGAGCGCATGGCAATAAGGCCAAGCACTTATTTCAGGGTTCAGAAAAATGTAAGACAGGGTCTTATTTTCGGGGAAACACGGTATCTATCTATCTATCTATCTATCTATCTATCTATCTATCTATCTATTTATCTATCTATCATGTATGTATGCATCTAAATATAATATACATGTATATCTAAGAAATATATGTAATAATATATATATAGAGATATAAAAAATCTTAGTGTCTGTCTATAATCTATCTATGTATGTATGTATCTGTCTGTCTGTCTACCTAACTATATACGTAGCTATTTATCATCTCTACATGTTTGTCTGTCTATCTACCGATTTACTCTTTCTATCTATCTATCTATCTATCTATCTATCTATCTATCTATCTATCTATCATTACCTCCCATCTACCTAGCTACTTATCATCTCTACATATCTGTCTGTCTACCAATCTACTCTATCTATCTATCTATCTATCTATCTATCTATCTATCTATCTATCATTACCTCCCATCTACCTAGCTACTTATCATCTCTACATATCTGTCTGTCTACCAATCTACTCTATCTATCTATCTATCTATCTATCTATCTATCTATCTATCCATCTATCTATCTACCTATCTACCTACATCTATCTATCTATCTATCTATCTATCTATCTATCTATCTATCTATCTATCTATCATTACCTGCCATCTACCTAGCTACTTATCATCTCTACATGTCTGTCTGTCTATCTATCTACCTACTTACCTAACATTATCTATCTATCTACCAGTATCTAGCTAGCTATCATCTAGCTAGCTATCATAATATAATACTGTATACATCTACATCTAAGAAATATATCAGTAATCCTATATATAGTAGACATTTAAAACAAAAATCTCTCTTACCCTTATGGGCAGCCTGGATCGTCTACCAGGGAGTTTGGGAGTTCTCCGCAGGATCTTGGTTATTCCGACCAGGGGATTGGATTAGAAGACCCCGAAAATCCCTTCCAGCTCTATTCTGATTGACTTTAAAAAAGGGGAAGGGGGGCGAACTTCCACTCCCAGAATTCCCCATGGCTGGCTTGGGGAATTCTGGGAGTTGAAGTCCACCCTTCTTAAAAGTGTCCAAGCTTGAGACAACTACTGCCAATTCCTACCTGGAGAAAATGACACTCTCTTTTTTTCCTTTCTCTACCCCAGCTCTTACCCCCTACCCTCTTATCCCAACTCCTCCCCAGCATGGCTCCCTATCCCTTCCTTGCCCTCCTCGTCTCCTTCCTTCATTTCCTAGCCGTGGCCCCTTCCGAGACGCACTATCAGCAGGGATCGAAAGTCATGCTTTACGTCAATAAAGTGGGACCTTACCACAACCCCCAAGAGACCTACCATTACTACCAGCTCCCGGTCTGCTCGCCGACCCCCATCCGCCACAAAAGCTTGACCTTGGGGGAAGTTCTGAATGGGGACCGCATGGCCGAATCCATGTACGAGATCCACTTCCGGCAAAACGTGGACAAGAAGATCCTTTGTCAGAAGAAGCTCTCCCCGGATGAGGTAAATCCATTTGCCGTAACGGAGGCTCGGTCCCAGGCGGTAGATCCCTGCTTTTCTTTCTATACAGCCAGTCCTCGGCGTGCGACCGCCGTTAAACCCAAATTCCTGTGTGGCTTATCGCAAGATGGTCGTTCAGTGAGGTCTTGCCTCACTTGGTGACTTTTCTTGCCACCGTTGTTAAGTGAATCTGGCTTCCCACGTCGCAAAAAGGGCCTGGGACATTGCAACCGTCATAAATGTGAACCAGTCTGAATTTTGAACATGTGACAATGGGGTGGGGTGGGGGGGGTGGAATGGTGCAATGGTTGTAAGGGTGAAAACCGGTCGTAAGTCATTTTTGTTGAGGACTTGTAACTTAGAACGGTCATTAAATGAATGTTGTTGGTTGAGGAATTGCCTGTATTACTTTTACATTTGTCTGAAGTGGTGTAGGGTTTTGGCCCAATCACCAGGAGACGGTGAGTTCTAGTCCCACCTTTGGCATGAAATCAGCCAGGTGACTTTGGATGACAAGTCAGTCAGATCCTGTGGCAACCAACAGATCGAGCGACAAAACGCTAGGAACGAAAAAAAAAGGCCACAACCACATGATGTTAAAACAGACGTTAGAAAAGGAAGGAAAATGAGGAAGGAAGAAAAAGAGAACCAAAAAAAAAAAAAAAAACGGTAGAGAAAATTTTAATCCGGAAGCCAAACGACCTTGTAAATCTAAATTTATCGTCGTCTTGCTGTATAAAAAAAAAAACCAGCTACGAGACAAGATATCTAAATCCTACGAAGTAGTTAAAGCTCATGGACTGGATTTGGATAAGTAACATCTGCCATCATTAGTTACAACTTCCATCATCCTTAGGAATCCAAAGCTGGGAGTTTTACACATCAATGATTTCTAAAATATCACACGTGGCTTGCGTGTCAGCCAGATGTTGCCATGAAAAGCAAAAGAGAAAATTAGAAATCGGTGTCTTCTCAACTCAGCAACTTTGGGAAGAACGGACTTCAACTCCCAGAATCCCTTGCTAACTTAGGTATGCTAGCTGGGGAATTCTGGGAGTTGAAGTCCACCCCACTTAAAGTTCCTGAGGTTGAGAAGAGACACTCTAGCCCTTCTTTGGTAGTCTTTATGGCACTTCCTTAGTGGAGAACTTTTTCCTGGTGGCTGATCTTGAGCAGGGGTCTCCGGCCACATGCTGGCTGAGGAATTCTGGGAGTTGAAGTCCGCCATCTTCAAGTTGTCAAGGTTGAGAAACACCGCTCTACCATAGACCTAGATACGTGATGGTGAACCTATGGCACGCGTGCCACCTGTGGCACGCGGCGCCATATCTGTGGGCACGCGAGCATTGCCCTAGCTCAGCTCCAGCATGCATGTGTGCGCCGGCCAGCTGATTTTCGGGCCTTCCGGGCCCACCGGAAGTCAGGAAACGGGCCATTTCCGGCCTCCGGAGGCCTCCAGGGGTGGGGATGGGGAAGGCCATTTTCGCCCTCCCCAGGCTCTTAGAAAGCCTCTGGAGCCTGAGGAGGGCGAAAAATGGGCCTACCGGGCCCACCAGTAACCTTTTTGCCGTCGCGTGCCAAAACAGGGGAGTGCAGTGGGATCGTGCACACATTCAGGGGAGGGGGTCACGCGTGCATGCATGGGGGGCACTGGGGGGTATTGAATTATGGATGTGGGCACACGAGGGCATGACCCCCATTTTTGGCACACGATGGCAAAAAGGTTAGCCATCACGGACCTAGCTGGTTGGGGAATTCTGGGAGCTGAAGTCCACCCGTCTTCAAGACACCAAGGTTGAGGAGCACTGTTCGAGATCCGTTTTCTTGGTTCTTTCTCATGAATCGCTGAACTCAGAATTAAGAGAGTCGGTGGCTTCGACATCTGAAGTCCAGTGGAACCAGCAGTGGGTTTCAGATTATGTTACTACTGGTTGCGCCCGGTTCGCCCACACTCCTGCCTTCTGCACACTCCTGCTTTGCTCGTGCATGTGCCTTCTGCGTATGCGCCCAGCTTCAAAAACATGTCTAAATAGGATGGCATAGAGCCGGGGCGGATAGGCAGGCCCACCCCCGATTTCTGTTATCGGTTCAGGCGAACCGATCCGAACCGGCTGAATACCACCTCTGGGTGAAACCCATATTTTGTTTTCCGTTGTGGGTTGACTCTTCCTTCCTCCGCCGCAGGTCGAGCGTCTCCGCCAGGCCATCGAGGAACTCTACTACTTCGAATTTGTGGTGGACGACTTACCGCTCCGCGGCTTTGTGGGCTACATGGAGGAGAGCGGCTTCCTGCCCCACACCCACAAGATCGGGCTCTGGACCCACTTGGACTTCTACCTGGAGTGGAACGGCGACCGCATCGTCTACGCCAACGTCAGCGTCCGTAACGTGAAGCCCACCAGCTTGGACGACATGCAGGGCGTGCTTCCCGTCGCTTACACCTACAGCGTCCATTGGTCGGAGACCAGCGCGGAGCGTCAGGGGGAACGCCGGGGAAGTCACAACGGGGACGACGGCTTCTTCCCTCACACCTTGGAGATCCACTGGCTCTCCATCATCAATTCCATGGTGCTGGTGTTTCTGCTGGTGGGCTTTGTAGTCGTCATCCTCATGCGGGTTCTCAAGAATGACCTGGCCCGCTACAACCTGGATGAGGAGGCCTCTTCGTCCTCCTCAGGAGATGACTTCGATCAAGGGGACAACGGGTGGAAGATCATCCACACGGACGTCTTCAGGTTTCCATCCTACCGCAGCCTCCTCTGTGCTGTGTTGGGCGTGGGCAGCCAGTTCCTGGCCTTGGGTACCGGCATCATCGTGATGGCCCTGTTGGGCATGTTCAACGTTCACCGACATGGGGCCATCAACTCAGCTGCCATCCTCCTCTACGCCCTGACTTGCTGTATCTCCGGTTATGTGTCCAGCAACTTTTATCGCCAGATCGGCGGCGAGCGATGGGTCTGGAATATACTGCTGACCACCAGCCTTTTCTCCGGTGAGGTTCCATCTCCCTCCAAGCACTCGGAAATGATCAACCCCCACTTTCTTCTGGCTGGAGATCCACCGATTTTCCCTTTTCCTGTAGCCCATTGTTTCTCAACCTCGGCAATTTGAAGACAGGTGGACTTCAATACCCAGAATTCCCCAGCAAGCTATGCTAGGTGGGGAATTCTGGGTATTGAAGTCCACCTGTCTTCAAATTGTCAAAGTTGAGAAACACTGCTTTAGCCAAAGATAGGGACACTCTAGGCCTTCTTCCACAGTCTTTATGGCACGTTTGATTCAGAGGACTTCTTCCTAGGGCAGAGGTGAGGAACGATGGCCAGGAATTCTGGGAGTTGAGGTCCCCAAGTCATAAAAGGGCCATCGTTCCCCATGCTGGCTGTGGAATTCTGGGAGTTGAAGTCCCAAAGTCATAAACGGGCCATTGTTCCCCACCCTTGTCCTAGCATCTAATTTGGGTGTGTGTGGGGGGGTGTCTCCTCTGCCGTGAAAACTCCCGAGTAGCGATTCTCAACCTTGGCGAGGAAGTCACCCCTCTTAAAATCTGCTGGCTGGGGAATTCTGGGAGTTGTCTTAATTTTATGGGACTCCAGTAGGGGTAGTCCTCGTCTTACGGCCATAATTGAGCCCAAAATGTCTCTTGCTAATCGTTAAAGTGACTTTTGCCCCATTTTTCATGCCACAGTTGTTAAGTGAATCAAGGTAGAGTTGCAAAGTGAATCATGGCAGTTGTTCAGTTAAGAACACAGCTCTTAAGTAAATCTTGCTTCCCCGATAACTTTGCTGGTCAGGTGGTCGCGAAAGGGGATCGCATGTCTTCGGGACCCTGCCCCCGTCATAGATGCGAGTCGGTTGCCAAGCGTGAAAAAAAGTCCCTTTTTTCAGTGCCGTCGAAACTTTGGTCACTGAACGAATTGTTGTAAGTCGAGGACCGCCTGTAGAAGCTGTCAGAAATCCGGTGGTTTGGGGTTTTTTTTTGGGGGGGGGGGGCTATGATTCCAGCTGACGGTCTCCAATTTGCAAGGAAGGGAATGTGGGGTCGCTTCTCCACCTAAGAAATCTCAGGGGCCTTATGTATAGGCTGCATGTTTGTTCCTGAGGGTTACCTTGGGAGAATGGAATGGGATGGGATGGGATGGGATGAGATGGGATGGGATGGGATGGGATGGGATGGGATGGGATGGGATGGGATGGGATGGGATGGGATGGGATAGGATAGGATAGGATAGGATAGGATAGGATAGGATAGGATAGGATAGGATAGGATAGGATATAAAAATGGAATAGAATAGAAATAGAATAGAATGAATTTGAATAGAATAGAATAGAAAAAATAGAATAGAACATAAGAATAGAGTAGAATAGAAATAGAATGAATTTGAATAGAATATAGAATAGAAATAGAATGAATTTGAATAGAATAGAATAGAATAGAGTATAGAATAGAATAGAATATAGAATAGAATATAAAAATGGAATAGAATAGAAATAGAAGAGAATGAATTTGAATAGAAGAGAATAGAAAAAATAGAATAGAACATAAAAATAGAATAGAATAGAAATAGAATAGAATGAATTTGAATAGAATAGAATAGAAAAAATAGAAGAGAACATAAAAATAGAATAGAATAGAAATAGAATAGAATGAATTTGAATAGAATAGAATAGAAAAAATAGAATAGAACATAAAAATAGAATAGAATAGAAATAGAATAGAATGAATTTGAATAGAATAGAATAGAATAGAATAGAGTATAGATTAGAATAGAATATAGAATTGAACATAAAAATAGAATAGAATAGAAACAGAATAGAATGAATTTGAATAGAATAGAATAGAAAAAATAGAATAGAACATAAGAATAGAATAGAATAGAATAGAAAGAATGAATTTGAATAGAATATAGAATAGAAATAGAATAGAATGAATTTGAATAGAATATAGAATAGAAATAGAATAGAATGAATTTGAATAGAATAGAATAGAGTATAGATTAGAATAGAATATAGAATTGAACATAAAAATAGAATAGAATAGAAACAGAATAGAATGAATTTGAATAGAATAGAATAGAAAAAATAAAATAGAACATAAAAATAGAATAGAATAGAAATAGAATAGAATGAATTTGAATAGAATAGAATAGAATAGAATAGAATAGAATAGAATAGAAAAATGGAATAGAATCGAAATAGAATAGAATGAATTTGAATAGAATAGAATAGAATAGAATAGAATAGAATAGAATAATAGAATAGAATAGAATAGAATAGAATAGAATAGAATAGAATAGAATAGAATAAATTTAACTTCTCCCTTTTTTCTCTCTCCTTTTCCCCCCAATCAAGCTCCTTTCTTCCTGACTTGGAGCGTGGTGAATTCCGTCCATTGGGCCAATGGGTCCACCCAGGCTCTGCCGGTCACCACCATCTTCCTGCTGCTGACAGTCTGGCTGCTGGTGGGCTTCCCGCTGACGGTCATCGGCGGCATCTTTGGCAAGAATCGGGCCACGCCCTTCGACGCCCCCTGTCGCACCAAGAACATCGCCCGGGAAATCCCTCCCCAGCCCTGGTACAAGTCCACGGTGGTGCATATGACTATCGGAGGGTTCCTTCCCTTCAGGTGAGAAGCAGCAAGGGGAAACAAATACGGCTGGTCCAGTGGTGGGATTCAACCGGTTTGGCTCAACTGGTATTCAGCCGGTTCGTCTGAAGTGGTATTCAGCTGGTTTGGCTCAACCGGTATTCAGCCGGTTCGTCTGAAATGGTATTCAGTCGGTTCGTCTGAAGCTGTATTCAGCTGGTTCGGCTGAAGCTGTATTCAGCCGGTTTGGCTGAAGAGGTATTCAGCCGGTTCGGCTGAAGCGGTATTCAGGTGGTTCGGACCAGTTCGGGCAAACCTGTAGTGGCGATCTGTGCCCTGGCGCTTTGCCGTCCTATTTAGCCACGTTTTCTAAGCTATGCATATGCACGCGCACGCTCACATTTTCCGTGCACGGCAAACCGGTGGTAAAATTATGTGAAACCCACCTCTGGGCAGGTCCTCGACTTAACAACCCCAATTGGGAACAGGGTTTCTGTTGCGAAACAAGGTGATGGTTAAGCAAGCCCTGCCTGATTTTACAACTTTTTTAGGCCACGGTTGTTAAAGCGAATCACGGCCGTGGTTAAGCGAGTCGCGCAAATCCAGATTTCCCCCATGGGCGTTGCTTGTCGGAAGGTCGCAAATGGGGGATCAGGTGACTCTCCGACACTGCAGTATGTTGTAAAATGAACATACCGGTTGCCAAGGGTCCAAATTTAGATCGTGGGGGGGTGGGTGCTGCCCCAACGGTCATCTATTCAAGGACTGGTCACTGCAAGTCACTTCTTTCAATGTCATTGTAACTTCGAACGGTCGCTAAGCGGTTATAAGTTGAGGATAACTGTATCTCTGTGCTCCTGTGCCTTAATTTCCCTCCGTCTCTCCCTGTGTCCCGAGGATGGAACAAGGGGGACAATTTCCCCCGTCTTGCTATTGTTCTGCCCCAGCTACGAACCCCAAAGAACGCAGCACACACGAAGTCTGTACAAACCTTAGTTTTACTAAATTAAATAAGGTTTTTTTCCCAAACAAAGGCTGTTAGAAAGCCTACTAGAATAAATAATCGTAATCTTACTAAGGTTGGCAGAAAGCCCAGAAGCAATTTGCAAAGAACTAAGATCGAGGCACGAAGGAGCATGAACGAAGTTGTTCCCTGCAAATTGCTTCAGTCGGTGTTCCTCCTTAAATAGGCTAAGGGAGTGGCCAATTAGCCCCAAGCCTTACTCTCGAGGAGACCTCCTCCTGAGGAGCCACTCCTGCCTTTTGGCAGCTCTGCGCGCCCGTGCATCGAGAAGAGGCTCCTCCTCTTCATCCTTTTCACCCATGGAAGCTTCTGGAGGTTCTGAAGGCCCTGGCTGAATCCCCGCCTCTGGCACCACATCTTCTCCAGCCTCCTCATTGTCCGACTCGAGTGCCAGCTGCACAGGCTGCTGGCGCAGCACCACACCAGCCTCCTCGCTGTCCGAATCAGCCACCAGCTGCACAGGCCGCGTACGGGCCACAACAGCTATTTCTCGCTAGACTGTGCGTAGAGCAGTCACCCTTTCCTCATTTTAAAGCTGCATTTTTCAACCTTGGGAGCTTGAAATGTGTGGACTGAAGCTCCCAAAATTCCTTGGCCAGGCTTACAATCGAGGCAGGGAAGGATAGAGAAAGAAGGAGGGAGGGAAGGAAGGAAGGAAAGAAAAAAGATAGAAAAGAGGAAGGAAGATAGAAAGGAAAGAGATGAAAGAGAAAAGAAGATAGAAAAGAAGAAGGAAAGGGAGGGAGGGAAGGAAGGAAGGAAGGAAGGGGGGAAAAAGGAAGATGAGAGAGGGAAGGAAAGGAAAAAGGAAGGAAGGAAGGACTAGAAGGGGGAGAAAGGAAAAGAAAGGAAAGGAAGGAGAGAGGAAGGAAGGATAAAGAAAGAAGGGGAAGGAAGGAAGAAGAGGAAGAAGGAAAGGGAAGGAGGAAGGAAAAAGGAAGGAAGAGAGGGAAAGGAAAGGAAAGGGAGAGGAAGGAAGGAAGGGAAAAGGAAGGGAAAGAAAGGAAAGGAAAAAAGGATAGAGAAAGGAAGGAAGGAAAAGGGGAGGGAGAAGGAAAGGAAATGAAAGGGAGGGGGAGGAAGGAAAGAAGGAAAAAGGGAGGGAGCAGGAAAGGGAGGGGGAGGAAGGAAAGAAGGAAAAAGGGAGGGAGAAGGAAAGGAAAAGAAAGGGAGAGGGAGGAAGGAAGGAAGGCTGTCTGTCCGTCTGTCACAGTGGGATTATGAAGCTGGGATGTCGTGGGAAATGGTGAACCCTGGCTGAGGAATTCTGGGAGTTGAAGTCCTCACACCTTCAAGTTGCCAAGTTGAACAAAACACCCTTTCGGACACGCGGAAGATGCCCTCCAAGCCCGACTCTCACCTATTTCCCCTCTTTTCCTCCCGCAGCGCGATTTCGGTGGAGCTCTACTACATCTTCGCCACCGTCTGGGGCCGGGAGCAGTACACCCTGTACGGCATCCTCTTCTTCGTCTTCGCCATCTTGCTGAGCGTCGGGGCCTGCATCTCCATCGCCCTCACCTACTTCCAGCTCTCGGGCGAGGACTACCGCTGGTGGTGGCGTTCCATCCTGAGCGCGGGCTCCACCGGCCTCTTCATCTTCCTCTACTCCGTCTTCTACTACACCCGTCGCTCCAACATGTCCGGCACGGTGCAGACGGTGGAGTTTTTCGGCTACTCGCTGCTGACGGGCTTCGTCTTCTTCCTCATGCTGGGCACCATCTCCTTCTTCGCTTCCCTCAAGTTCATCCGTTACATCTACGTCAACCTGAAGATGGACTGAGCGGCCCCTTTTTCGTGGCTCCTCGTGGCTCGGGCGGACGTGGTCGGTCCACGGTCCTCCACACCTTTCCAGCTGGCATCTCCGCCGAGCTCCAGTGGGGGGGGGGGAACAACATCGGCTATTTATTATTGGTTCCTTTCTCGGCTGGCGTTTGGGAGGGCGTCCCCCGCTTACCGTCGTGGCCCTCGCTCAGCGGCCACCAAAGCGGGACAGGAGCAGCCTTACATTCTCTCCTGCTGGTCAGGACAAGTCGCCAATCGGCGATCCTCCGACGAGCCGAGTCTAGCCAATCGAATACCTTCCTCCCTTTTACCTTTTTAAAGTGAAAACTGCCTTGAATTCGATTGTTCGGGTTTTTTTTCTTCTTGGCAATTGGTAGAAACGGGAACCTTTTAAGATATTCCAATTTTCCCGGCTGACAATATGAGCAGCCCAACGGATTAGAAGCTACAACTGCTTTCACACAGATTATTTTTATTATTCTTTTTCCCCCTGCTGACTGTATCCTCAGTTCAACGAATAGAAGCTTCATTTAGTTCAGCACACCTATTCCTAGATACTTAATTATTTTTCTCCTGTTGATTATCAAATCCCAAGATATTTTTATCATTATTTTCCCCTGCTGACTGTATCCTCAGTTTAATGGATAGAAACTGCATTTAGTTCACCACACCTAATTCCTAGATATTTCAATATTTTTCCCCCCTGTTGCTTATCAGTTAGAAGCTACCTTTCGTTCAATATACACATTTCTGGATATTTTATTATTTTTTTTTCATCAGTTCAACAGATAGAAGCGACAACTGGCTCAAACACTTATTTCTACACATATTTTTTGTTTCATTTCCCCTCCATTATCCAATCAGTTTGATGGATTAAAAACTACACAGATTCCTAAATATTTTATTTTATTTTTTTCCCTGCTGATTATCTGATTCCTTGGTCCGATACACATTTCTAAATGTTTTATTATTCTTTTCCCTGCTGACTGTATCATCAGTTCAAACGGATAGAAGCTGCAACAGGTGCGATGCACATTTCTAGATATTTTATTATTTTTACCCCCCCGCTGTTTTTTAAAATGATTATTATTTTTTATCACCCTATAATCAGTTCAACAGGTAAAAAAAACTACATTCGGTTCAACACACGTCCCTTTCCTCTAATGCATTCCCTCTCTTTCCCCCAGACCATTCAGAAAACGTGAAAATATTTTCATCTCGTTCCCCCCCCCCCCTTTTTTATTTTTTCCAGAGTTCTTGTTCAGGTTTCAGGAAGAGATCCCAGCCAACCATAAACAGGCATTTTCAAACCTGAAATAACAGAGAGAGAGAGAGAAAGGATCAACAGGCTGATGTTACACAGGTCAAACTAGATCCCAATAAGCCAAGCGACGGGTTCGAAGTGCGGGATTCGGGAGAAATTGGCTTGTTTGGGGCAAACCCTAACCCTTAGGGGAGCTGATATCATCCAGAATATTTTGAGTTTCATACCGTTAGGGCGGATGGGAATTGTAGTCCCGGAGCAACAGAGATTTCCTTCAACCAGGTACCGTTTTTGGCAAACGGAAATAAAAACTGCGCTTTCTCACGACGGAGGAAGTTGGGAGATTCCCGTGAAATTTGAGGGGGGGTGGGGCCTGCATCCAAATCATAATTAACCTGATTACTTCACACCCGTCTCATCGGTGATTTACCCTTGATAAATAAATAAATAAAATAATAAATAAATAAATAAATTTCATTTATTCCGTGCAACTTTTTAAGGGGTCACCGATGAGATGGGTGGAAGAAATCAAGAGAATTATCTTCAGGGATCTATACAAAGGATTTGGGGGGCAATGTTTTTTTTTTCAAATTTGGGAAGGGTAAGTTGGGCGGGACTTCAACTCCCAGAATTCCCCAGCCAGCTGGCTGGGGAATTCTGGGAGTTGAAGTCCCACCCATCTTACCCTTCCCAAGTTTGAAAAACTAGTGGATCTCTGTTGTTGAATCTGGTAAATGAGATCATTTGTCCTCAATCCGGCAAATTTTTCACTCTATTCCCGCCAAAATATTTTCCTTCCTCTTCTTCCCCTCCTTTGTACAATAGTCACCAGGTGTCCCTCATACAGGTGAGAGCCATCCTCCCCATCTCTTCCCCACCTGGCTGAAGAAAATATATATTATATTAAGCGGGGGGGGGGGGGGAGGGAAAGAAGTATATATAAGGAATTATGTATATTAGCAAAGGGTTGAAGTTGGATTATTTTTTAATTTGACGTCTCGGTTTCGCGTTTCTTTTTACAGATCTTGAAGTTAAATTTTATTAATAAAAAGGAAATGGAAAAAAACAAACAAACCCACGTCTCCGTGCCGATTCTGGGTATATTCTCCTTGAGACTTCTACCTTTCGACCAATAGTTGTTAAAAATCCGTTATCGGTGCTTCTTAAAACGGGGGAATGCTGGGAGATGAAGTCTATCCGATGTCTTAAAATCACCACAGGTGATAAAACGCCACTAATACAGGTAGTCCTCGACTTAACGACCACAATGGAGCCCAACATTTCTGTGGCTAAGCAAGACGGGTTGTTCGGTGAGCCTTGCCCCATTTTACGACCTTTCTTGCCTCCGTCGCTACGAGAATCACTGCCGCTGTTAAGCTAGTACAGGGGTCAGCAACCTGCGGCTCTGGAGCCGCATGTGGCTCTTTCACCCCTCTGCTGCGGCTTCCTGTCACTCAAAATATGCGTCACCACCGCCAATGTGCGACACCCGCCGGCACGCGATTTATTGAGCTTTTCAACCCCCGGTCTGCTAACCATGAATAAATCCAAGAAAAGAAAAATTTCAGAAGAAAACGGAACGTTTAATTCAACTACATATGTTAGTTTTGTGGCCGCTCAAGAAATCGTCAGGCACGGAAAGGGTTTTGTGACTCCCGGTGTTTTCTTTTCTGTGGGAAATGGGTCCAAATGATTCTTTGAGTGTTTAAGGTTACAGACCCCTGAGCTAGTAAGACGGTTTTTGAGTGAATCCCCCGTTGGCTTTGCTTGCCAAGATGGCCGCCAAAGGGGATCACATGACCCCGGGAATACTGCGACCGTCATAAATATGAACCCAGCGTCTGAATTTTGATCCCATGACCAGGGGAAAGCTCCCACAGTCGTTTAGTGTGAAAAACAATCCCGAATCACTTTTTTCCAACGCCGTCATAACTTCCATCAGTCCCTAAAATGTTGTAATTTGAGGACTTTCATGTATAGTAGTGGCCAAAATTGTGGAAACCTTTTGGGAAAAGTTGTATTTTCTAAAACTAGCTAATAACACCACTTTTTTTGGGGGGGGGGAGTAGCACCATAAAAGTATCGATCAATGGAAAGATAATTTAATCAAGAATATAGTGCAATAACTATTATGAAGGATTTGCTATTAGAATAGCAGCTACGGTATAAAGAAGAAAAGTGAAACACGTAGAAAAAACGAGATCTACAAAAATGATCCCCATGTCAGTTAATCCTTCGTTGGGTCACCTTTAGCATGAATGACGGCCTTACAAAGTCTTCCCATGGAGGGAACCAAGTCTTAATTCTGCAGCTGTTATGTGAAACCAAGATTGAATGATGGCTTCTATTAACTGGGTTTTATTGCCGGGTCACTTCTGACTAACCAGTTTCTTTCGTCGGCTCCCTAGATTTTCAATTGGGTGAAGGTCTGGGCTATTCCCAGGCCATTCCAGCAGTGGAATAGGATTATCTTGAAATTCCCCCTAAAAAAGTGGCATTATTAGCCATCCAACCTCAAAAATACACTTTTCCCAAAAGGGTTTCCACAATTTTGGCCACAATTGTATTTGTAGGGTTGTCGGACATTAAAATCGTGGTTACCACGTTTTTTTTTTTTTAAATAGTCTTTATTTACATTTTCCATTAAAAAGAGAAAACAACACATCATATAAATAACACACAAAACACAAGACAATCTAACACTATATTGGCCACGACTGTATTTGTAGAGTTGTCGGACATTAAAAACGTGGTTACCACGTTTAGTCTCCCCCCCCTTAACAGACAAGCGAAGCCCTTCTTTACAAAACGGAGTAACTTTTGCAACTCTCACTCCCTGCCAACGGTTGCCCACCCACCCACCCCCAACTCCAGGCTCGTAAAGAGAGCGCCTGATCCGAGGGTTCGGTAGAGCTTCCATGCCCAGCTGCAGTCTACCTGAGTCCCTTTCGTCAAGGGGGGGGGAGAAAAAGAGCCCTCAGGAGGGAAAATGAAAATTATCCGGGCTGCTCCCCCACAACGTAGTCCAAACAAAAATCTGCAAAAATTTGTAGACGGGCAATTGCAACGACGGTGCCATGCAGAAAAAAATCGCACGCTTTAAATCTTTGGGTGAAATAAAATTGGGCTTGCCTCCCCACCCAAAGAGGAAAGCTATCTTCTCTGATAAGAGAAGCAGATGCCTCTGAACATGTGCAGAGGGCTTTCTCTGACTGGCCTCCCACCCCTGGGAGCCTGGTTGGGTGGTTGCTGCGAGTCCTCATTGGGCCTCCAACCAACCCCATAAAAGAGGAAAGACACAGATGTATCTAACAGAGAAGATACCTCTGAACATGTGCAGAGTGCTTTTCCCTGCCTGAGTGGCCTCCTTTTCCAGGATGGTCGCAATGAGTCCTCATTGGGCTCCTCCTCCAGCCCCATATAAGAGGAAAGGCACAGATGTGTGTGTGCGCCCCTATCTAAGGGAGAAGCAAATGCCTCTGACCATGTGCAGAGCGCTTTCTCTGACTGGCCTCCCTCCCCCAGGGAGCCTGCCCGGTGTGGATTGAGTGGATGCAGCAAGTCCTCATATTGGGCTCATCCTCCAACCCCATAAAAGAGGAAAGACACAGATGTATCTAAGGAAAAATCGGATGCCTCTGAACATGCACAGAGTGCTTTTCCCTGCCTGGCCGCTCTTCTCAGGGTGGTCGCAGTGAGGGCTCATCTTCCAACCCCACAAAAAGAGGAAAGAAATAGATGCATATCCGCCTATCTAATAAGGGGGGGGGGGGGAAGCAGGTGCCTCTGATCATGTGCAGAGCGCTTTTCCCTGCCTGGCCTTCCCTTCCCAGTGTGGATCGCAGTGAGCCCTCATCGGGCTCATCTTCCAACCCCACAAAAAGAGGAAAGAAATAGATGCATATCCGCCTATCTAATAAGGGGGGAAAAAAGCAAGTGCCTCTGATCATGTGCAGAGCGCTTTTCCCTCCCTGAGTGGCCTCCTTTCCCAGGGTAGTCGCAGTGAGTCCTCCAGCCCCATATAAGAGGAATGGCACAGATGTATGCCCCTAAGGGAAAAGACGATGCCTCTGAACATGTGCAGAGTGCTTTTCCCTGCCTGAGTGGCCTCCCTTCCCAGGGTGGATTGAGTGGGTCGCCGTGGGTCCTCATAGTGGACTCATCTTCCAACCCCATAAAAAGAGGAAAGAATTAGATGCATATCCGCCTATCTCATAAGGGGGGGAAAAAGCAAGTGCCTCTGAACATGTGCAGAGTGCTTTTCCCTGCCTGGCCTTCCCTTCCCAGTGTGGATCGCAGTGAGCCCTCATCGGGCTCATCTTCCAACCCCACAAAAAGAGGAAAGAAATAGATGCATATCCTTCTATCTAATAAGGCGGGTGGGGGGAAAGCAAGTGCCTCTGAACATGTGCAGAGCGCTTTTCCCTGCCTGGCCTTCCCTTCCCAGGCTTGGCTTGGCTTTTGGTAGGCGGTTGCAGTACGTCCTCCTCACCTGAACGGCGCTAGAGCCGCGCGCTCTTCCGGTTTCCATTTCTACTACTACCCTCGCCCTCCCTCCACCCCCTTTCCGGAAGCCGCGTCTTGTCTGCTCCACATGTGTTGAGAGTTGAAGCAACTGCAGGCTGCGCTCCGGCCGGGCAGTCCTCCGCCTTCCTCGCCCCCGGGGACTGTGGGGCGTCCCCTTTTTCCATGCCCCCCCCCCAGCCCCGGCCTTCCCTCGTTCCCCCACTCCGCCTTTCCTCTCTCGCAGCCCCATGGCAGCCCAGCAGCTGGAGCAGATCCTGGCGCTCTTGCTGCAGCCTGACAATGCCGTCATCCAACAGGTAGAGCGGGGAGGTGGGAGGGGGGGAAAGAAAGGATTGGATGGGGAACCATTGCAATGGGAAAGGAAGGGGGCGGAGCCTGGCTTTCTGGGGGGGGGCGGGAGAGTGGTGAGAGGAGAAGTCCTCGACTTACGACGGCCTCCTTTAGTGACCCGAGTTACGACCTCGGGGTGGGGAGGAGGGGCTTGTTTGGGATCGTTTTTTTGCCCCCCCCCTTAACGACCGTCTTGGCTGATTGGTTCTCGTTTTATTGCAGCTGATTTGATTGGCTCGCTTCTTTTAGCCTCCTAACGACCGTATCATCGCGAAGTCTTGGGTCTTACGATTTTTGAGGAGTGCGTTTTATTTTTAAAATTTCAATGGTTTCTTTATTCGTTTCCTATTATTTGGGCACGGTGCGACCCTCTCCGCCATACACACTAAAACATAAACCAAATATCATGTATATATATGTCTTTGGTTATTCGGGTTTTCTCCCGCGTAAAATTGGAAGTTTCTTGGCAACGTTTCGACGAAGTCTCATTCGTCATCTTCAGGCTGGTGTTCTCGGCTTCGTGCTTCTAGGAGCAATGTGAAGCACAAAGCACGAAGCCGAGAACACCAGCCTGAAGATGACGAATGAGACTTCGTCGAAACGTTGCCAAGAAACTTCCAATTTTACGCTGGAGAAAACCCGAATAACCAAAGACCTATATACAAATTTCAGTGGTTTTTTTATTCATTTCTTATTAAGATATTGGGCACGGTGTGACCCTCTCCGCCATAAACCAAATATCATTCATATATATATTCTGTTCTTTTTTTCATAGGTCTGTATGTGGCTATATAAACATCTTGATTTACGTAGGAAAAACCCTGGCTGAAACAATAATACATATATATATATATGTTACAAACTATTCTAAAAATACGAGTTCCAGCTTTATTAGTAAAAAAAAAAAAGCAGACATACTGCGAACTCCGGAACTTAAAATTTTTAAATTTTTAAAAAATTAAAATTTTATTTTACGAATAAACTACCATTACAGAGATCTGACGAAAGCTTCGTAAAATAAAATTTTAAATTCTTTTAAAATTTTAAAATCTTAAATTCCGGAGTTCGCAGTATGTCTGCTTCTTTTTTTTACACACACACACACACACACACACATCTATATATATTCTGAGGTTTTCGCGGGTATTTGTATGTAGGTCTTTGGTTATTCAGGTTTTCTCCCTTTTAACTGGCAGTTAAAAGGAAGAAACAGCTGCGATCACACATTGCTCCTGGAAGCACGAAGCCGAGAACACCAGCCTGAAGATGACGAATGAGACTTCGTCGAAACGTCGCCAAGACACTTCCAATCTTACGTGGGAGAAGACCCGAATAACCAAAGACCTATATATATATATATATATATATATATATATATATATATATATATATATATATATACATATACACAAACACTCTTCAAACATTACTAATTATATATAATTATTCTACCTAATGTAATATATTTACATATATGTAATATATGTAATATATGTAAATTTATATTACATCACATTTCGGGTTTACACATATATATTACATCACATTTCGGGTTTACAAATCCTGGTTAATTCCTGCTCCAACTCCCACCTCTTAGTTCCATTCGTTGGTAAAATCTATTCTATTCTGTATTCTATTATGATCCACCGAAGACCAATTCCTTGTGTGTCCAATCACACTTGGCCAATAAAGAATTCTATTCTATTCTGTATTCTATTCTCTGTTCTCTTTTTTATTCTATTCTCTATTTTATCCTCTATTAATTCTATTCTGTTATATTCTATTCTCTATTCTCTCTCCTCCTCTCTTCTACTATTCTACTCTATTCTCTATTTTATTCTATTCTCTATTAATTCTATCCTATTCTATTCTCTCTTAATTTTGTTCTGTATTCCATTCTATTTTCTATTCTAGTCTATTCTATTCTCTATTCTCTTTTTTATTCTATTCTCTATTCTATCCTCTATTAATTCTATTCTATTCTATTCTATTCTATTCTATTCTATTCTATTCTATTCTATTCTATTCTATTCTATTCTATTCTCCTCTCCTCTCCTCTCCTCTCCTCTCCTCTCCTCTCCTCTCCTCTCCTCTCCTCTCCTCTCCTCTCCTCTCCTCTCCTCTCCTCTCCTCTTCTCTTCTCTTCTCTTCTCTTCTCTTCTCTTCTAAATTCAGACGCTTGTCCATGGGCTCCTATTTATTCTCGCCCAGAATTCACATTGCAAAAGGAGACGTTCCTTGAGTGACTTTTGCCTCAGTTTACAACTTTTCCCGCCAGCTTGGTTTACGTGAATCCCCGCCGTTGTTAACTTAGCCGCGTGGCTACCAGTTTTTACGATGGATTGGTGAGGAGGTGATTAAGGACACTATAATTGCCTGGGGGAAGAACCTCGGATTTTCTCCAAATCTGGATAAATGGGATGAGATATGGAATAGGAATATGAAACTTACTTTGTCAACCCCTTACAAGGAAA
Organism: Pituophis catenifer annectens; assembly: GCF_029215685.1. NCBI lineage: Eukaryota > Metazoa > Chordata > Lepidosauria > Squamata > Colubridae > Pituophis > Pituophis catenifer. Next base: position 3,709,012 of record NW_027256895.1, read on the forward strand.
ATATTTATAAAATGGTCTATCGTTGGCATATCCCCCCGGCAAGAATCGCAAGAATGTTCCCGGGAGTTTCTCCGGCATGCTGGAAGTGTGGGAATGGTAGTGGGACATACCACCACCAATGGTGGATGTGCCCCAAAGCAGGCAAATATTGGTCGAAGGTTCGGAACTGGATAGTGGAAATTACAGGATATAATATAGAGCTGATACCAGAGATTTTTTTTTATTAGGAATGAAACCAGACAAAATAACTAAGGAAAAATGGTATTTGATCCTCCACATCACTACTGCAGCTAGAATGGAAAAACGAATTAATACCCACAGAAAATAAATTGATTTGGAAAATTACAGAATGCGCAGAGGCAGACCGGTTAACGAAATTACTTAGGAACCAAAAAGATTCTGATTATTACAAATGTTGGAATTTATGGTATAATTGGGTGAAAGAAAAGAGAGGGAAATGAAATGGATTGTATTAGTGGTATAGGCGCAGATTTGTGTACGTTCAGGGTGGATAAAAATCAATGATTTTTTTTAAAAAAATCAAAAAAATCAGATTTTTTTTGATTTAAATTGGATTTTTTTGATTTAAATCGGATTTTTTTGATTTAAATCGGATTTATTTTAATAAAAAACTTTTGGGGTAAAAATCTATCGTAAGATAGTTTTCTATTTAAGATACATAAATAATTCAGTTTATTCTGCATGAAATGGAGCTTAGTTATGTAGCACGAGGCTGTATATTCTGCAACCCTGGGAGCAACCCTCGGTGAGTCAACAGCGGGTCAAAGGAGTAGCAGAGATGACAGTTGCTCTTTAAAAATTATGATTTAAATCGAGTTGATTTAAATCAAGCCTTTTTACTAGTGATTTAAATCATGATTTAAATTGCGATTTCAATCAACTCGATTTAAATCAAATCCACCCTGTGTACGTTAGTTGCAATAACCGTGTATGCATATATGTAAAGTATTGTAGTTTTAAAAATGAAAATAAACTTTATTTAAAAAAAAAAAAAAGAAAAACCTTAGCCGCGCAGTTCTTAAGGGATATCCAGCTTCCCCGTAAACTTGAGCTGGTCGGAAAGTTGCAAAATGGGATCATGTGACTCTGGGACATCTGCGACCTTCGTAAGTGCGAGTCACTTCTCAAGCATCCCAATGCAAATCGCGCAACCATGGGGACGCCGCGAGGGTCATAAGTGTGGAAAAATGGTCCTACGTCACTTTTTTCAGTGCCCTTGTAACTTTGAAGGGGTTGATCTGTCCCCGTCCACACACACACACAAACACAGCCAGCCGAGGGTTAAGGAAACACTTTGGAACGCACCCAGTTTCTTTATCTCCAACTTGGCAGCGATAGACACACCGTCTGCCAAGTGCCTTTATTTTCACAGAAAAACAGAAAGACAAATACTCAGCTTCCAAATGTCCGACAACAATAAATCTTTCTCTCCGCAGTTCCGAACGAGGCTTTAGTGACTATCCAAGGTTAGTTTTGTTCGTCACAAGGATCACTGACCACCACCCTCTATTATATAGTCTCTGGGGTGTGGTCCAGTGACTCAGTTCTAATCCCTAGCACGCCTCCTGAGCTGCTGCAATCGTTTATCACGCCTTCGGAGGCCTGCGTCCAGGAATGATGTTTCTCCGTCACTCTGATCCGAGCCACCTGTCTCCCTGCTAATCTCCTCTCCCTCGACCGGCACCTGGGACAGTGCCAGAGGGGAGGGGCCTGGAGAGGGAGGCCTGGCTGACTCCTCTTCCTCATGCTCGGAGCTTTCTTCCTTCGATGGGACAGGCTCAGAGGGCGGGGCCACAACGGGTCTCTAAACGAACCGTTGTAAGTTGAGGACTACCTGTATTGGGGGGGCAGATTTAACCCTTTGCTGCCTGTTCTTCTATCCTATCAGGCAACGGCTCAGCTGAAGGAAGTATTGAAGCAGCCGGCAGCCCTTTCCCATCTCTGCCATGTCATGACACATTCACAAGATCCTCAGGTAAGTCACAACTAGCTCTGCCAGGTGAGAGGGGTCTCAAACTCAAGCTTGGTTTTAAACAGGGGTGGACTGCTGGGGGTTCGCAAGGGTTCGGGAGAACCTCTAGCTAAGACTCTTTTTTTTAAAAAAAATAGTTTTTATTAGGTATTTTACATTTTAAAATCAAAAACACAATAACAAAAGAAATACAAAAAGGGGAAAAAAAAGAACATACGCATACCTCAAACGCTAAAATACAAAACTAACACCATTTATTTTTCTTCTGCCAATTAAACTGATCCATTTGGGGGTACACTGGTATAATTTTAAATTGTTTTTTAATTGGGTTACTGATTTTAATTTTGTATTGTATTGTGATTTGTATTGAAGTTGTCATTTTGTAAGCCGCCTTGAGTCCCTAGGGAGAAAGGCGGCATATAAATCGCAATAAATAAATAAATAAATAAATAAAATAAATATTTACAATTTTACAACTTTCCGCATCGGCGTTTGTCTTTACGGTTAAATTCCATCTTCCGAAACCTTCTCTTATTTTTGTACGCCCATAATTTAACATTTTTTGTGAGCAGGATTGTTACATCTATTTATATCCAGTGTATGAATGCCGAATTTCAGTTTATATTCTTATTTTTTAAATTTGATTTCTATTTTCTAACCAGGTGTAAAACCTGCTCCACACTTTGTAATAGTCCGAGTCATCTCTTTCTTTGATCGCCATTATTAATTTATCCATTTCGGCGCATTCGAGTAAGGCTTGGAGATTTATTTATTTATTTATTATTCAAATTTCTATACCGCCCTTCTCCTTTCGGACTCAGGGCGGTGAGATGATTGGTCCCCTCCCATAAGCCATAAAAGAGAAGCGAATAGGACGTGAGCTTTTGCAGGAAGCAATTAGTTCATCCAGCCGAATCAAGAGTTGAAACTTCTGTTTGTGACTCTGTGCCAAGTTTGGCCTTGCCCTGCGTCTGGAAATTAGCTCTTTGGCAGCGTTCCACGGGAGATAGGTGGCTGTTGATAACCTTCCTCTGAACGACTTTATCAAGACTTGCGGACTGTAAATGAAAGCAATTTACAGCCATAGGAATTAAAGAGGTTTGCCGCGACTAAGTTTGTGCTGTTTTAATTTCTAAGGAAGCTTAGAACAGCTTGGGCTTATTTCTACATTCAGCTGTGCGCAGTGTGGCTTTTTCCCTGCCAAAGCCCCTCCTTTTTTTTAATTCTCAAAAATCTGCTGGTTTGGTCCTTTCCCCTCCGCAGCCTTACCGTTCTCTCTCTCCTTCCTCCTTTCTTAGATCCAACAGTTCGCCGCCGTGCTGCTCAGACGGCGGCTGAGCAAACACTGGAAGAAAATTGGCGCAGCAGATCAAGATATGTAAGTCCAGAAAAGAACAATCCGCTATTATGAATTGTAATGAATTATGATTTATCGCACGGCCAGCCAGAGGTTGAGACCGGATATGTGTTCTGTCCCGGCTATGGACCCTAAAGAACGCAGCACACACAAAGTCTGTACAAACCTTAGTTTACGAAATTAAATCAGTCTTTTTCAAACAAAGGCTGTTAATTAACTTTCTTGACAGCCTACAAGAATCCAAAGAATAAATAATTGTAATCTTACTAGGATTGGCAGAAAGCCCAGAAGCAATTTGCAGGAAAACTGATAAGAGAACTAAGATCGAGGCGTGAAGGAGAGTGAACGAAGTTGTTCCCTGCAAATTGCCTCAGTCGTCATCCTTCCTTAAATAGGCTAAGGGAGTGGCCAATTAGCCCCAAGCCTTACTCTCGAGGAGACCTCCTCCTGAGGAGCCACTCCTGCCTTTTGGCAGCTCTGCGCGCCCGGGCATCGAGAAGAGGCTCCTCCTCTTCTTCCTCTTCACTTTTAGGAGCTTCTGGAGGTTCTGAAGGCCCTGGCTGAATCCCCGCCTCTGGCACCACATCTTCTCCAGCCTCCTCACTGTCTGACTTGAGTGCCAGCTGCACAGGCTGCTGGCGCAGCACCACACCAGCCTCCTCGCTGTCGGAATCAGCTACTAGTTGCACAGGCCGCTGACAGGCCACAACAATATGGCCTTCTTGACCTCCTATCCCAGGGGGTGTCTGTAGCCCAGGCCTGCGGGCCAGATCCGGCCGACAGGATGCTTAAATCTTGCCCTGGAAACAGGGCGCTTAGCTAAGGACTGGCCCATGATACCTCTGCCGGCGAAAACCCTCCTGAGCTCTGTTTTCGCTGGCAGAGGGTTGCAGGAGGCTGTCACAGCCGAAAACGGAACTTGGGAGCCCGTTTTCGCTGGCAGAGCGCTCGGGCCACCACAGACCCAAAGGGGTTCAGCAATGTGACTTACTAAGCTAAGAGGGTGTATTTTTATTTCAGAATTAAAACCTCCCCCCCCAAATCTTGTCTCTTTCAGGCTGAAGTCCTTGGTGCTAAACAGCTTCCAACAGCAGACAGAGTGAGTACTCCTGCTCGGGGAGGCTCTTGTGGGAGGGGGGGGGGCTGTTAGTTCCCCCATCTCTCTCTCTCTCTCCCCCCCCCCCCGGCCTCTCCTCCCCCAAAGATAAACCGTCTTTTCCAGCCATAAAGCCTCCCTGGGCTTAGCCCAGCTGGCAGCCGTCATCCTGAAGAACGAGACCTTGGAGAAATGGCCCCAGATGCTTCAGAGCATTCAGCACGGGGCCCGCTCCCGAGACCCCAACAAGTGCCAGGTGGGTCAGGACGGGGAAGGGAGGGAAGCGTCTCGGGGTCCTCTTTGAATCCCCCATCAGTCCCACACCTCTGTCTGTCTGTCTGTCTACTTACTCTGTCCGTATATCTATCCATCCATCCATCTGTCTATCTGTCTGTCTATCTATCTATCTATCTATTCATCTATCTTCTATCTATCTATCTATCTATCTATCTATCTATCTATCTATCTATCTTCTATCTATCTATCTATCTATCTATCTATCTATCTATCTATCTATCTCTATATTTATATATATATATCTTATCTATCCCTCCCTCCCTCCCTCTCTCTCTCTCTCTTCATCTATCTTCTATCTATCTATCTATCTATCTATCTATCTATCTATCTATCTCTATATTTATATTTATATATATATATATATGTATCTCTTATCTATCCCTCCCTCCCTCCCTCTCTCTCTCTCTCTCTCTCTCTTCATCTATCTTCTATCTATCTATCTATCTATCTCTATATTTATATTTATATATATATATATGTATCTCTTATCTATCCCTCCCTCCCTCCCTCTCTCTCTCTCTCTCTCTCTCTCTCTCTATCTATCTATCTATTCATCTATCTATCTATCTATCTATCTATCTATCTATCCTACCATCTACCTACCTATCATCTATGTATTCTCTCTCTCTCTCTAATCTATCTCTATCCATCCATATCAATATCTATCTATCTATCTATCTATCTATCTATCTCTATATTTATATTTATATATATATATATATATATATATATATATATATATATATCTTATCTATCCCTCCCTCCCTCCATCTATATCTGTCTATCTAATCTATCTATCTATCTATCTATCTATCTATCTATCTATCTATCTATTCATCTATCTTCTATCAATCTATCTATATCTATATCTATATTTATATTTATAAACTATTTTTAGAATAGTTTGTAATTTATATTTATATATCTATCTCTTATCTATCTATCTATCTATCTATCTATCTATCTATCTATCTATCTATCTATATCTATATATTTATATATCTATCTCTTATCTATCCCTCCCTCCCTTCCTCCCGTCTATCTCTCTGTCTCTCTCTTTCTCCCTCCCTCCCTCTCTCTCCCTCCCTCCCTCTCTCCTTCTATCAATCTATCCATCTATCTATCTGTCTATTCATCTATCACCTATCAATCATCTATATCTATATTTATTATATATCTATCTCTTTATCTATCCCTCCCTCCCTCCCTCCATCTATATCTTTATTTATATATCTATCTCTTATCTATCCCTCCCTCCCTCCTTCCATCTATCTATCTATTCATCTATCTTCTATCAATCTTCTTTCTTTCTTTCTTTCTTTCTTTCTTTCTTTCTTTCTTTCTTTCATTCATTCATTCATTTCCCACCTTCATTATTTTTACAAACAGCTCAAGGCGGCAAACATACCTAACGATACTCCGTCCTCCTTATTTTTTCCCACAACAACAACAACCCTGTGAGGTGGGTTGGGCTAAGAAAGAGGGACGGGCCCAAAATCACCTAGCCGGCTTTCGTGCCTAAGGCAGAACTAGAACTCACCCATCTCTTGGTGATTGGTCCAGAATCGCCCAGTCAGTTTTCACATCTAAGGTGGGACTAGAACTCCCTGTCCCCTGGTGATTGGCCCAAAGTCACCCAGCTGCCTTTCATGCCTAAGGTAGTACTAGAACTCCCCGTCTCCTGGTGATTGGCCCAAAATCACCTAGCCGGCTTTCATGCCTAAGGCAGAACTAGAACTCACCCATCTCTTGGTGATTGGCCCAGAATCGCCCAATCAGTTTTCACATCTAAGACAGTACTAGAACTCCCTGTCCCCTGGTGATTGGCCCAAAGTCACCCAGCTGCCTTTCATGCCTAAGGCAGAACTAGAATTCCCTGTCTCCTGGTGATTGGCCCAAAGTCACCCAGCCGGCTTTCACACCTAAGGCAGGACTAGAACTCCCAACTTCCTGGCTTCTAGCCAGGCGCTTTAACCACTAGAACAATCCGTCTCTCAAACCCCCCCCCCCCCCTTTGTGGTTCGCAGATGGCATTGCTGCTGCTGCAGTCCGCCTTGGATCTGGACCCAGACCAGTTCGCTCCCTACTACAAGGACCTCCTGCGCCTCTTCCATCAGACGCTCAACAACCGGAGTCAGCCGGCCGTCCTCTACTACTCCCTCCGGAGCTTGAGTGCCGTGGTTGGCGGGCTGAGCTCCGACGAAGTGGTGGGTAGCCCCTCCTCTTCCTCTTTCGTCCTACCTCTCCTCTTTTTCTTCCTCCTGTTATTGAGGCCGAAGCCTTCGAAGGACGTTGCTGGTAGAAAGTACCTCAAAGGGTCAGGGGAACTCTCTGCCACCAGATACAGGTTCATCTGCGCCCCTCTCAATGCTCCTGTGAACCTTCCCCCCTCCCTCCCGGCTGGATTGGCAGTGGCTGCTGGTCTAAAGATCCATTCAGTCTTCTCCTCTGGACTACACAATGCCCTTTTTGGGGGGAAAATAATCTTTTTTTGAAACTGGATCTCTGGCGGATCGATTTTAGTGGATCAGTTGTATGCTTTAATTTGAATGGTGCGGTGACCCGGAAGTGGAGCTCTCGCCTCACAATCAGGAGGCTGTGAATTCGATCTTAAGGTAGAGGCAGATATTTTTCTCTCTCTGGGCATGTTGAGAATTTATCTGCTGAATATATGTAACTCCGTATTTGCAACAGGAAAGGCATCCGGCCAGTAAACATTCAGCTCCATTCAGTTGCCCAGACTCCACCCCGCAAGTCATTAAAAGACGATGATGATAATGCATCATATGCTTTAAATTTATCGATTGGCAAAATAAGGCGCTTAAAATCAAAATCCCTTTGAATCTCATGTTTTTAATGGTCGCCTCCAGAGCTGACTGGGGAATTCTGGGAGATGAAGTCCACTCGTCTTAAAATGGCCGAAGTTGAGAATTGGATTTAATTTTTAAGTGTAATCAAATCATCGTTTTCTCCCTTTGGATGTCGGTTCTCCTCCTTTTTTTTTCCAGACTCTGATGTCTTCCATGATGCCCAAAGTGATAGCAGCCATCCGGGAACTCATTCACGTGAACGAGGTGCGGTTTTTGTGTGCGCACACGTGTAAAATGCTTGCTTTTAGCCGACATAATGGCTGGGGAATTCTGGGAGTTGAAGTCCACCCATCTTAAAATGGCTGAAGTTGAGAAACATTGATATTAAGGGAAACTTCCTCCTGGCTTCCCATGAATGGGTCTACAGGTAGTCCTCGGCTTACGACCACAACTGATCCCAACATTTCCCTTGCTCAGCCACGCAGTTAAGTGAGCTTTGCTCCATTTTACGACCGTCCTTTGCCACCGTTGCTAAGTGAGACATTTGTGAGGCGAGTTTTGCCCCGTCTTACGACCTTTCTTGCCACCGTCGTTAAGTGAATCAACACAGTTGTTAAGTGAGTAACAGTTGTTAGGTGAATCCGGCTTTTCCCCCATTGACTTGTCCTTGTCAGAAGGTCGCAAAAAGGACCCCGGGACAATGCAACCGTCATAAATACGAGTCAGTTGCCAGGGGCGTCTGAATTTTGATCACACTGGGGGATGCCTCAATGGTCATAAGTGTGAAAAACGGCCCTCGGTCACTTTTTCCAGCGCCGCCCTCACTTCGTCACTAAATGAACTGTCGTAAAGCGAGGAGCGCCTCTATGTGGGATTTCTCTCTTCTGCCCTAACCCCGTCTCCCTCCTCCTTAAATCTTAATTTCTCTCTGGCTAAAGGGATTTCTTAATTATCTTGGATCGCCCCGAATTTTCAGGCAAACGTCGCCGCAGGACGTAACCCTTCCTGCCAACTCTGCCGAGCTGGTTCTGCGTCCCCAGTGCCAGCCTGCCTCTCTGGGCCCCCCCCAGGGGTCGAAATGCCAATTTTGAGCAGTGGATCGACCTGGTTGAGGGATCCTAGCTGCGGATGGGAGAATACAGCTGGCCTTCTCCAGCCTGCCCCCATCCCGCCCGTCCCGATGGGTTAGGGGGGCTTTAGTTGACCCCGCTGGCTTAGGGAGTCTTGGGGCTCGTTGCCCCATCCAGAGGGTGCCAGTTTGGAGAGGGTTGCTGGTCTCTTCTGCATTCATCTAATCTAGGAGTGGAGAAAGATAGGCCCTCTCAGGCCTTGTGGACTTCAACTCCCAGAATTCCTGAGCCAGCCATTCTGGGAGTTGAAGTCCACACGTCCTGAAAGGCTGGCTCAGGAATTCTGGGAGTTGAAGTCCACACGTCCTGAAAAGCTGGCTCAGGAATTCTGGGAGTTGAAGTCCATACGTCCTGAAAGCCTGGCTCGGGAATTCTGGGAGTTGAAATCCACACGTCCTGAAAGGCTGGCTAGGGAATTCTGGGAGTTGAAGTCCACACGTCCTGAAAAGCTGGCTCAGGAATTCTGGGATTTGAAGTCCACACGTCCTGAAAAGCTGGCTCAGGAATTGTGGGAGTTGAAGTCCACACGTCTTGAAAAGCTGGCTCAGGAATTGTGGGAGTTGAAGTCCACACGTCCTGAAAGGCTGGCTCAGGAATTCTGGGATTTGAAGTCCACACGTCCTGAAAGGCTGGCTAGGGAATTCTGGGAGTTGAAGTCCATACATCCTGAAAGACTGGCTCAGGAATTCTGGGATTTGAAGTCCACACGTCCTGAAAGGCTGGCTAGGGAATTCTGGGAGTTGAAGTCCACATGCCCTGAAAGGCTGGCTCAGGAATTCTGGGTATTGAAGTCCACACGTCCTGAAAGGCTGGCTCAAGAATTCTGGGAGTTGAAGTCCACACGTCCTGAAAGGCTGGCTAGGGAATTCTGGGAGTTGAAGTCCACACGTCCTGAAAAGCTGGCTCAGGAATTCTGGGAGTTGAAGTCCACGGGTCCTGAAAGGCTGGCTCAGGAATTCTGGGATTTGAAGTCCACACGTCCTGAAAGGCTGGCTAGGGAATTCTGGGAGTTGAAGTCCATACGTCCTGAAAGGCTGGCTCAGGAATTCTGGGAGTTGAAGTCCACACGTCCTGAAAAGCTGGCTCAGGAATTCTGGGAGTTGAAGTCCACAGGTCCTGAAAGGCTGGTTAGGGAATTCTGGGAGTTGAAGTCCACAGGTCCTGAAAGGCTGGCTCAGGAATTCTGGGATTTGAAGTCCACACTTCCTGAAAGGCTGGCTAGGGAATTCTGGGAGTTGAAGTCCATACGTCCTGAAAGGCTGGCTCAGGAATTCTGGGATTTGAAGTCCACACTTCCTGAAAGGCTGGCTAGGGAATTCTGGGAGTTGAAGTCCACACGTCCTGAAAGGCTGGCTCAGGAATTCTGGGAGTTGAAGTCCGCACGTCCTGAAAGGGCCTATCGTTCTCCACCCCTCATCTAATCCTCAAAATGCAATGTATTGGATGTCCCCCCCCCCCCACCTCCATTTTCTTTTCTAACTTGCCCCCCCCTTTCCCATTTTCCAGGTCCACGCAAGCGAAGCGATGGAGGTTTTTGACGAACTCCTAGAAACCGAAGTTGCCATCGTGGTCCAGCATCTCTCGGAAGTCGTGAACTTCTGCCTGGAGGTGACTGGCATGGGAGGGCTGGCCACACCCCATTCCTGCTACTTGATCCAGCCTCCTGGTGCCCCCTACTGGCCAGGCCTCTTTCCTGCCACCTTCTGCAGCCCCTGGTGCCCCCTGCTGGCCACACTGCTTTCTATCCCCTGCTCTGATCCCCTCGTGCCCCCTGATGGCCACCCCTCTTTCCTGCTATCTTATCTTCTGCAGTTCTTTGAAGCCCCCTGTTGGCCGCGCCTCTTTACTGCAACCTCCAATCCCCCGGCGCCCCCTGCTGGCCTCACCTTTTTCCGGCTAGACTCCATGGACATCCCAAGCTGACCGCACCTCTTTCCTGCCATTTGCTCCAGTACCCCCGATTCCCCCTGCTGGTCATGCCTTTTTCCCCCGAACACTTACTCCACTCCCTGGCACCCCCTGCTGGTCACGCCTTTTTTCTGCCACCTGCTCCACCCTCCTGGCGCCCCCTGCTGGTCACGCCTCTTTTCTGCCACCTGCTCCACTCTCCCGGCGCCCCCTGCTGGTCATGCATCTTTCCTGACACTGCATCCCCTGCCCCCCCCCTTGCTGGCCACGCCTCTTTTCTGCCACCTGCTCCACCCTCCCGGCGCCCCCTGCTGGTCATGCGCCTTTCCTGACACTGCATCTCCTGGCTCCCCCTGCTGGCCACGCCTCTTTCCTGCCACCTGCTCCAGTTCCCGCAAGTTCCCTTAACTGACCACGCCTTTTTCCTAACGCCACCCCCTGGTGCCTCCTGCTGGCCACGCCTGTTTCCTGACACCTCCAATCCCCATGGCGCCCCCTGTTGGCTGGGGACCGATCCGGTCACCCCTGATTCCCTCTTTTTTTCCCCACAGGTGGCCTCCAACCAGCAGCTGAGCGACGGCCTGCGGGTGAAGGCGCTCTCCTGCGTCAGCTCCCTCATCAAGCTGAAGAGCAAGGTCAGGAATGCCGCCTTCCCGACTCACTCCCCCACTTCCGGAACGGCGTCTTGCCCTCTCCTCCTCTGCCACGGAGCGCCCCCCCCATAACTGTCGCCGCCACTTTCTCGCCCCCCCTCTCAGGCCATCCTGAAGCACAAGCTCCTCTCGCCCATCCTGACCGCCCTCTTCCCCATCATGAGCGCGGAGCCTCCCCCCGGACAGATGGACACGGAGGACGAGTTGACCGAGGAGGAGATTGAAGATCACGCGGAAGTCCAGACGCCCAAACACTTCGCGGTCCAGGTCTGGCTTTTTTTGGGGGGGGGGGCGTGGACGGGGACACAGCAATCTCTCCCATTTCAACTCTCCTCACTACCCAGGATGCTCCGGGTTTTGTGGGTTCCGCCTTCTCTCTCCCAGAATCCCCTGTGTTCCTGCCCAGCTGCTTTCTAGGCACCCCGCGACTGGGTCCACAACTCCCAGGATGCCCCCCTCTCCCCTGGTTCATTCCCAGAATCCCTTGCTGCAGGTCCCAGTGGGACTTCTGTCTTAGAGCAGGGATCTCCAAAATTGGCCACTGTAAGACAAGTGGACTTCGATCGGCGGTTTTGTGGAGTGTGATTCAGTGGGTGGACTTCCCACAGCACAATAAACCACAAATCTTGGCTTATTCCCCGCAGAGCTACAATACACTACGCCCAAAACAGAAACGACAGCGGATTATGGTTTAGAGTCAAGTGAGAGCTCTCCAAATTGGCAACTTTAAGACTGCTGGACTTCAATCGGCAGTTTGTGGGGTGTGATTCAACAGGTGGAGTTCCCTCAGCACAATAAACCCCGAATCTTGGCTTCTTCCCAGCAGGGCTATGATACACTATGCCCCAAACAGAGAAACTATAGTAGATTATGGTTTAGTTAGGGTTAAGTGAGGGCTCTCCAAATTTGCAACTTTAATTTCAATCAGTGGTTTGTGGGGTGTGATTCAATAAGTGGAGTTCCTACAGCACAGGAAACCACAAATCTTGGCTTATTCCCAGCAGAGCTGCAGTACAAAACTTTGAAGACTGCTACACTGCAATCGGCAGTTTGTGGAGTGCGATTCAACGGGTGGAGTTTTCCCAGCGCAATAAACCACAAATCTTGGCTTATTCCCAGCAGAGCTATGATTACACCATGCCCAAAACAGAGAATACAGCAGATTATGGTTTAGGGTCACGTGAGAATCTAGAGCAGCGAATCTCCAATCTTGACAAGATTGAGACGGGTGGACTTCAACTCCCAGAATTCTCCAGCCAGCAGAGCTATGCTGGCTGGGGAATTCTGGGAGTTGAAGTCCACCCGTCTTAACCTTCCCAAGTTTGGAGGCACCTGCCCTATAGGATCTGCCATCAAACCTTCGTTTTCCTTCCCCCCCAACAGGTGATTGACATGCTGGCGCTATACCTGCCCCCCGAAAAGCTTTTCCCCCAGCTGGTGAGTAGGAACATTTTTTTGGGACGGTGGGTTTCAAAATGACGACAAAGGGGGTCAGCCAGGCCTTAATAGCACTCCTGTCGGTTTGCCCCCCCCCTCCAGACCCCTCTAATGGAACCAGCGCTTTTGAGCCCCAACCCTTACCACCGGAAGGCCGGCCTCATGTGTTTGGCGGTGCTGGCCGAAGGCTGCGGAGATCACATCCGTAACAAGTACGTAACCCGGTCAGTTTGCGATCAGGCCCTGTGTTCCAATCACAGGCAGAGTGTTGTGGCTCCGTTGCCTGAGCCTGGGCTATCGACAGATGCAGACTCTGAGAGTGAGGGAGAGGAGTTGGCAAGGCCTCCCTCTCCAGGATCCTCCTCTCTGGCAATGCCTCCGGAGGACACCGAAGGCCAAACGATAGGCTCAGAGCCAAGCACGTCCCCTCAGCCACAGGTGGACAGCGACGAAGGAGATAAGTGCTGGCTGGACCCTCGGCAGAGGCGCAGGGAGAAGCGTGCGCAGCAGAGGGGAAGGCGTGCCAGAGATTAGCTGAGTCACTGGACCACACCCCACAGGGTATAAATGTGGGTGCGGTGGCTGATTCAGTTTGTGACGAGCAAAAACTAGAAATAATCCATGATCTCTGCGTTACTGGACTTTGCCTGCTTTATCGGACTGCATTTGGATTAATCCTTGTATTGTTGAAAACTCTCCCTGTTTTATCGGAATGCTGGCAGTCTAATCTTTGTTTTGTGTGAGTAAAGTCTGAATTGGCAGCTAGCCACTGGGTTGCTGCCAGCTTTATTTTCAAAGAATTTTGTGGTGTGGCTTATTAACTCCGGGCCGTCTGTGGGGGTGCGTGAGTGGAACGGGGACAGAACACAGTCCTCGACTTAACGGCTATAAGGGAGATCACAGCCGTAAATCGTAACCCCAACCCGATTTTGGCTCGGGGGTTCTCTTGAGATGCTCTGGTCTCCTTCATATATGTCCATCTCTCCACAGACATCTTCAGCCCATGCTCCAGGTGGTGTGCCGAGCATTGACGGACGACAGCCAGGTAGTACGCAATGCGGCACTGTTCGCCTTGGGCCAGTTCTCCGAGAATCTGCAGGTGAGGTGAAAGGAGAAAGCAGTTTATCATTTGAATAATGACTACTTATTAAATTAAAAGTTAAGCTATTATTAAATATCCATGGAGATTCTCGGTCATCCAGGTGGCCTAGAGGTGGAGCTCTCGCCTTCACAATCAGGAGGCTATGAGTTCGATCCTAGGTAGAGGCAGATATTTCTTTCTCTCTCTCTCTCTCTCTCTCTGGGTACGTTGAGAATATATCTGCTGCAAACTCCGCATTGGCGAACAGGAAAGGCATCCGGCCAGTAAACACTCTGCTCTGTTCGGTTGCTCAGACTCCACCCCGCAAGGGATTAAGGAGTCATTAAACAAATAAACAAACAAACAAAATTTCTCAGTCATCATCCAGGTCATGGTTGTCCCAAAGATGCTTTTTTCAAGAGGCATCTGGTTTTTCCTTGAAGACATTTTGCTTCTCCTCCAAGAAGCTTCTTCAGCTCTGACTGGGTGATGGAGGACGGAAGGATTTAATACTCCTTGGAGACATCTGGTCATTTGCATCCTTTTTTAGAGAGTCGTTCAGGCGGTCTATGCAGTCCAGTGCAGGGAGCCTTGTGCAGATCTGGACATTGGGGAAACAAAACAACCACTTCACAACCGCAGGGCACGACATAGAAGAAACCCATCAGGATTTATTTCAGCCGTCCATCTGCATTTAAAAGACAAAGGCCACTCTTTCCTCACAATCGTTCCTCACAATCCAGTCAGAGGTGAAGAAGCTTCTTGGATGAGAAGCGAAACGTCTTCAAAGAAAAACCAGAAAGTCCAGTTTGCCTCTTGAAAAAAACCACTTTTGGGACTAGTATTAAATAATGTTTCTCTTTATGCCCTCCAAGTTCGAAGCTCCCGTTTGCAGGCAGATGCATCCTGTGCTTCACGTCTCCCTGCAATCCAAAGTTTGAATCCCGTTATTAAGAAAGAAAAATTTTACCTCGGTCACAAAACCAATCCGTTGGGTTTTTATTTAATATATTTATCTCTCAGATTTCAGGGTTGCCTGATTCCAAAAATGGACTTTTGGTGGCTTCAAATTTTTTTAAAAAACCCCACACAGGTCATCCTCGACTTGAAACATTCATTTAATGACCGAAGTTACGACAGCCCTGAAAAAAGTGATAACCAGTCCTCGCAAATAATTAAATTAAATTAAAAGATTAAATTACATTATTAAATTTCACTAAGTTATTAAATTAAATTAAATAATTAAATTAAATTAAATTAAATTAAATTAAATTAAATAATTAAATTAAATTAAATTAAATTAAATTAAATTAAATAATTAAATTAAATTAAATTAAATTAAATTAAATTAAATAATTAAATTAAATTAAATTAAAGTAAATTAAGAAATATTCACCTCAGTCGCAAAACCAATTCATGGACTTTTTATTTAATTTATTTAATTAATTAATTTATTTAATATATTTATTTCTCAGATTTCAGGGCTGCCTGATTCCAAAAATAGACTTTTCATTGGCTTCACATTTTTTAAAAATGAAAAAAATCCACACAGGTCATTATCGACTTGGAAACATTCATTTAATGACCGAAGTTACGACAGCCCTGAAAAAAGGGACGACCGGTCCTCGCACTTACGACCGGTGCAACATCTTCACACTTTACAGGATCAAAATTTGGGTGAACGAGTTCCCGAGTTCCCAGTTTGTGATTCTGCGACCGCGGGAAAGCTGCGACGGTCATAAAACCGAGGACCGGTCTTCAGTCCCTTTTTTTTTGGCCCCGTAATTTCAAACGGCCGTTAAAGAAAGGACTGTTAAAGCGAGGACCGCTCGCCCTATAAAATCCATGCTTTAGTTTTTATCGAGTTGCTAAATTTTGTCCTCTTTTTTTTTTTTAATCTTTCCTAACCGTAGCCGGACATCGCTCGTTTTTCGGATGAAATTATGCCCCTCCTGCTGCGCTACCTGGAGGGGGTCCAGCTGGCCCACACGACCCACCTGGCCAAGGCCTACTACGCTCTGGAGAACTTTGTGGAGAATCTGGGTGAGACTCCCAAAACTTAGTTTTCCAAATAAATCAGTTTTCTGGCCTGCATAAGTAGTCCTCGATTTACGACCATCATTGAGCCTGGAATTGTGTTCATTAAGCGAGTGTTTGTGTGACCAATCCGATTTTATGACACTTTTTTTTTTGCAATGGTCATTAAGCGAACGGTCGTACATTGAGAACCACCTAAAAGGTTTTAGCATAAGCCCTCAAGCTGTGTTCTTCTACTGCAGGAAATTTAAGAGGGGAGGACTTCAACTCCCAGAATTCTTTTATGCGGACTAAGGAATTCTGGGAGTTGAAGTCCGCCTCTCTTAAAGCGACCCACGTCGAGAAACACAATAAAATGTGGCTCTGAACTGTACAGGTGGTCCTCGGCTTAATGACCACGATTGAGCCCAGAATTTCGGTTGCTAAGGGAGAAATTTGCCCCATTTTACGACTCTTTTGGCCGCGTTGGTGAAGTGAAACGCTGCAGTTTGTTAAATTAGTCCCATGGTCCTTAAGTGAATCTGGCTTCCCTGTTGGCTTTGCTTGTCAGAAGGGGGAATCATGTGACCCCGGGACACTGCGACCGTCGTAAATGTGAGCCCGTTGCCAAGCATCCGAATGTAAATCACGTGACCGTGGGAATGCTCCAGACGGTCATTAAGTGTGAAAAACGGTCATAAAGTCCCTTTTTTCAGTGCTGTTGTAACTTCGAACGGTCACTAAACGGAACGGTTAGAAGTCCAGGACTACCTGTATTGTGACATGATAGCTGAATTATTAACAAATTTCTCTCTGCTCCCAACAGAAGACAAGATTGCGCCCTACTTGCCAGCTCTGATGGAGAGGATGCTCGACACCTTGACCTCCTCCGGAACTCCCCGCACCAAGGAGCTAGCAGTTAGCGCCATCGGAGCCATTGGTAGGCCGATCTCCTGACACACACAGACCCAAATGCGCATACACCCTGAGAGAGGAACTGGCCCACCTTTACGCCTGAGGTGGAACTAGAACTCACCGTCTCCTGGTGATTGGCCCAAAGTCACCCAGCCGGCTTTCATGCCTAAGGCAGGACTAGAACTCCCCATGTCCTGGTGATTGGCCCAAAGTCACTTTCGTGCCTAAGACGGGACTAGAACTCCTCATCTCCTAGTGATTGGCCCAAAGTCATTTTCGTGCCTAAGACGGGACTAGAACTCCCCGTCTCCTGGTGGTTGGCCCAAAGTCACTTTCGTGCCTAAGACGGGACTAGAACTCCCCGTCTCCTGGTGGTTGGCCCAAAGTCACTTTCGTGCCTAAGACGGGACTAGAATTCCCCGTCTCCTGGTGATTGGCTCAAAGTCACTTTCATGCCTAAAACAGGACTAGAACTCCCTGTCTCCTGGTGATTGGCCCCAAGTCACCCAGTCGGCTGTCCTGCTTAAGGCGAGTCTAGAACTCCCAGTCCCCCAGTTTCTAGCCCTGTGCCTTCCTCACTAGACCAAACTGGCTCACAGATCTGTCTATAGCAAGGCAGTATGCACGCCCCAGATTCCTCAGATCCTTTCCGGTGGAATCCGTCCCCTGCTGATCCTCATCCCTTGTGATCTCCAGCCCAGGCTGCCAAGGAATCTCTCCTGCCGTATTTCCAAGCCATCATGGAGCACCTGACCAGTTACATGCTGACCACGCGGGAAGAACTCAGGCCCGTCCAGATACAATCTGTCGGTATGGAAAAACGTTCACAACCCTTACGGCCGTCGTTAAAATGAAACGCATCGGGTACCCGGCCTTTTGGCTTATAAGATTTCCAAAATAACTTAATAATTTTTTTAAAAAGCCCATTTAAGGTCTTCATCGTGCAACTGGAAAAATATTTATGATGAAATAAGAGAAAATACTTGTAGCTCTGGTTTTAGATTTTGGCAGTGGGTTGCTCTCCAAGCTTGGTTCAATTTAATTTTTGAACGTCTCGTTACCACACTAGGTTACATCATCAGGAATTTTTTTTGTCCTATTTCTCATTAATTTATATATATATATATGCTACTTTGTCAATTAAAATCAGTGATGAAATTAAATGTACTTCAGAGCTTCAAAAAATATATGTATGTATGTATGTATGTATGTATGTATGTATGTCTTTGGTTATTCGGGTTTTCTCCCGCGTAAAATTGGAGGTGTCTTGGCAACGTTTCGACGAAGTCTCATTCGTCATCTTCAGGCTGGTGTTTTCGGCTTCGTGCTTCTAGGAGCAATGTGTGTGATCGCAGCTGTTTCTTCCTTTTAATAGATAGATAGATAGATAGATAGATAGATAGATAGATAGATAGATAGATAGATAGATGCTATCTATCTATCTATCTATCTATCTATCTATCTATCTATCTATCTATCTATCTATCTATCTATCTTGGTAAAGAAGACCAGGACAAGAAAATCCATTTAATGATGTTACTTAGTCAGCTAATGAAATGTTCAAAAATTAAAATGAATTAAATTAAATTAAATTAATTGAATTAAATTAAATTGAAACAAGCTTAGAGAGCAAACCACTGCCAAAAAAATAAAATAAAGATTTATTATATTATTTATTAAATAGTTTTATGTGGCCACCCAACTCACAGTCCCTCTGGGCGGCGTACAACGTTTAAAAACAATAGAAAAACCCCAGAATTCCCCATCAAAAAGTGACCGTTTGAAGTTCAAAAAAGAAAATATGACAAGATTGTTTTTCACACTTACGACCGTTGCACTTTATGACGGTTGCAGTGTCCCGGGGTCACATAATCCGACAAAGCAAAGTCAACGGGGAAGCCAGGTTCACTTAACAACCATGTTGCTAACTGAGCCATGGCAGGGATTCACTTAACGACTGTGGCGAGAAAGGTCGTAAAATGAGGCAAAACTCACTTAACAACTGTCTGGCTTAACAAGAGAAATTTTGAGCCCAATTGTAGTCCTTAAGTCGAGGGCTACCTGTCTATACAGATAGTCCTCGAGTTACGGCCATAATGGAACCTGCCCATTATGTGACCGGCCCAATAGTACACCCTTTTTTGCAGTGGTCACTCAGGGAAAGCAGCCGTTGTTAAGCGAACAGCGTTTGGTTTGTTGGCTGGGGAATTCTGGGAGATGAAGTCCACACGGCACAAAATGGCCGCGGCCGAGAAATTTCTGATTTATCCACGCCTCCCTGTTCCGTTTCGCAGAGACAATGGCTATCCTTGCCAACGTCCTGGATAACGACATCTTCCGGCCGCTTTCCGAGAAGTGTTGCCAGCTTGGACTGGACCTCTGCGACAGAGTGGACGACCCAGACTTGCGACGATGCACGTAAGTATGTCAGGGCCGTCCCCGTCACCTGGTGGTGACTTTTCCCCTCTCGTCTCGGGTTCCTTTTGAACCCCAGCCTACCGTATACGGGTGAATTTTCAGTGATGGGAAATTGTCACCATGTTTGAAGGTGCCTTCTGGGCACCCTGAGAATAAACAAAACTCCGTATTGGTGACAGGAAAGGCATCTGGCCATTAAAAAACACTCTGCTGGCTCCATTCAGTTGCCCAGACTCCACTCCGCAAGGGATTATGGGCTTGTTAAAAGGACTCTTTCTCCTCACAAATCTGGGTTGTAAGTAGCTTTGTGGGATCCGCTGTAACTTTGAACGGTCACTAAGCGATCGGTCGTAAGTGGAGGTCGTTAAGTGAATCAGACTGTCATTAAGCAAATTCAGCGTCCCCCATGAGGCTGGAAAGGTTGCGAATGGTGATCACATGACCCCAGGACCTTTGTCCGCTGCGGGGGTGGGGGTGGGAGAATGTTCTCAGTGTACAGGTAGTCCTCGACTTATGGCCACAATCGAGGCCAAACATTCCATCGCTAAGCGAGACATCCGTGAAGTAAATTTTTGCCCTGTTTTACAATCTTCCTCACTACTATTGTTGAGCGAATCACTGTGGTGGTTAAGCAAGTTAACATGGTTGTTAAGTGAATCTGGCTTCGTCAGAAGGTCGCAAAGGGGGATCACATGACCCTCCCCCCCGGAACACTGCGACCGTCATAAATACGAGTCGGTCAGAATTTCGATCACGTGACCACGGGGGGGGGGGAGATGCTGCTGACAGCAGAAGCGTGAAAAACAGTCACGTCACTTTTTAAAGTGCTGTCGTAACTTCGAATAGTCACTGAACAGATCATTGTAAGTCGAGGACGACCTGTAATGTTAATTTTTTTGGGGTTGCCAACGCCCAAAACGAGCCTTTTTTTTTAAGCCAGGATCTTCTGCCGCCTTTTAGGTACAGCCTTTTCAGCTCTCTCGCGAACGTCATGGGGGATTCGATCACCCCGTACCTGCCTCGGATAACGACGCTTCTGATTTATTCCCTCAAATCCACCGAGGGCATCAAGGTGAGACGGCGCCCCCCCTCACCCCCGCCGTGCAGGGCTGGGGGATTCTGGGAGTTGAAGTCCAACCGGTCTTCCAATTAGTCTTTCGAATCGCACTTGAGGTTCAGGGAGCAGTCTTCTTCTTTTTTTTTTTCCAACAAAAGTTTTTATTATTTTATGTTCCAATAACCAAACAATACAAAATGAATTATTATACATCATTTCCCCCCCAACCCCCCCTCCCCAACTCCCCCCACTCGACTTCCCAGAGCAAAAACAGAATATAGCATTTAATAAACATAAGCTAAAATATACTAACTACTCCAGGATTCAAAACTCTCTCACACTCGTTCACTCCCCCTTTAAAAATTCTACTTCAACCTTCCTTTTATAAATTCTCCTATCACATTTCACATTTATAAAGAAAAAAAAATCACTATAATCTTAATTTAAGCATTTTAAAATCTCTCAATACATTAAGAGAACATTCTCCAAAATATGACCTTCAAAACTTTCAAGAAGTGATCCATCAATTTTTAAATTAGCCATCTTTAAACTTCAATACTTTAAAACTACGATAAAGTTCAAAAAGTTATCCAACTTTAGTTAAACCTTTTAACACCATAAAAGAATCTCCCAAATATCACCGATCTTTCTTTCTTTCTATATTTTTTCCCCTGCTTCATACATTAAGAAAACATTCTCCAAAATATAAGTTTCAAAACTTTCAAGAAGTTATCCATTAATTTTTAAATTAGCCATCTTTAAACTTCAATACTTTAAAACTACGATAAAGTTCAAAAAGTTATCCAAATTTAGTTAAACCTTTTAACACCATAAAAGAATCTCCCAAATATAACCAGTCTTTCTTTCTTTTTATATTTTTTCCAGTCCTTCATCAATAATACTTTCTTCTTCAGGATTACTTCTCCCCCTGCTTTTATTTTCAAGAATTTTTTGGTTTGAAATTGTAATTGATGTGTCTTGGGAATTTCGTTCTCTTCTTGGAGTTGTTTCCTTTAAATTTCCTTTAAATTTCTTTAAATTTAAATTTCCTTTAAATTTCGACTCCTGCATTTGTAGTCAATCAGTTCGTTCCTTAAATATCGATTCTGTCTGTAGAGCCAAAACTTGTCAAAATATTTATCAACCTGCAGTAAAGAATGGGAGGGAGCAGTCTTCGGAGCGCTGATGATGTTACCTAGTTGGGTCATAAGACGTCCGCGAGAAAACCAGCTCAGAGAACACCAAGGACCCCACAGTTCCCCCTCCTCCATTCTGCAAACCTTACTCCCTTGTTGCACTGATATTGTTACCTAGTTGGGTCGTGAGACGTCGCGTTGGCGAGAAAACCAGCTCAGGGAGCACCAAGGACCCCACAGTTCTCCTCTTCCATTGTGTAAACCCTTACTCCCTCGTAGCACTGATATTGTTACCTAGTTGGGTCATTAGATGTCTGTGAGAAAACCAGCTCAGAGAGCACCAAAGTTGCCCACCGTCGTCCTCCAGTCTTCAAACCGTAGTCCCTCGGAGTACTGATATTGTTATCTAATTGGGTCTTGAAACGTCCAAATCGGCTCAGAGAGCACCAAGCACCCACAGTTTTACTCCGCAAACCTTTGTAGCACTGATATTATTACCTAGTTGGGTCATGAGATGTCTGCGAGAAAATCAGCTTGGAGAGCAGCAAGGACTCCACAGTTTTCCTCCTCCTCCTCCTCCACTCCACAAACCCTACTCCCTCGTAGCACTGATATTGTTACCTAGTTGAGTCATGAGACGTCCGCGAGAAACCAAATCAGCTCAGAGAGCACCAAGAACCCCACAGTCCTCCTCTTCCTCCTCCATTCCGCAATCCCCCATAGCACTGATATTGTTACCGAGTTGGTTCACGAGACGTCCGCGAGAAAACAAACCAGCTTAGAGACACCCCCCCCAAGGACCCCGCGATTCAACCCTAAGCTACAAATATTCCCTTCTACCCATTGTTTTCATTCTCATTCTGCTTCTAAGTCGCCCAGATTTCCTACATTTGCTACACAATCTTCCTTTTTGTTTTCGTTTTTTTTTAAAACTCGGGTTTTCACTTCTGTCCGCAGGGGAACTGAAATCTTAAGTCTCGGGATCAGTGGTGGGATCCTACCGGTTTAACAACGAAAAATCACCTTCCGCGTTAGTGCTAGGGAAGCGATGGCTAACCTTTTTGCCATTGCGTGCCAAAAGCGGAGGGGCCCCGGGGGGCTGCGCGCGCATGTGCCTACACCCATAATTCAATGCGCCCCATCCCCCCCCATGCATGCCCACGTGACACCCCCCGCGCTTCCCCCGCTTTTGGCACGCAATGGCATGATGGGCCCTGTAGGCCCATTTTTCCCACTCCCCAGGCTCCTGTTCTGTCCCCGTCTCACACACGCACACAAACAGACAGCCGGGGGTTAAATAAACTGGCAGACAACCAATCCTTCTGATAAGACTCTTGGCAGCAACCCAGTAGCTGCTTGCCAAGAACTTTTACTCAATAAACAAAATACCCACAGTCAAGAATTGTCCAGTTCGTAAAATAAATCCAAGGCCGATAATGTTGTTTCCAAAGATGCAATGTGACTTGATAGTAGTTAGTTTTGTCCGTCACAGAGTCTGAATGGCCACCTCACCCCCTTTTATATCCTGTGGGGTGTGGTCCAGTGACTCAGCCTAATCTCTGGCACGCCTTTTCTTCTGTTGCACGCGCTTATCTCTGCGACACTGCTGAGGATCCAGCCAAGACTCATTACCCTCATCACTGTCCACCTGTGGCTGCGTGGACGTGCTTGGCCCTGGCCCTATCTCTTGCCCTTCGGCGGACACCAAAGGCATTGCCAGAGAGGAGGGTCCTGGAGAAGGAGGCCTTGCCAACTCCTCTCCTTCACTCTTGGAGTCCTCTCCTGCCGAGGACACAGGCTCAGGTAATGGAGCCACAACAGCTCCAGAGGCTTTCTAGGAGCCTGGGGAGGGTGAAAACGGCCTTCCCCACCACCCCGGAAGGCCTCCAGAGGCCGGAAATGGCCCGTTTCCTGACTTCCGGTGGGCCCAGAAGGCCCGAAAATCAGCTGGCTGGCATGCGCATGCTTGCTGGAGCTGAGCTAGGGCAACGCTCAGCTGCCCGCTGATATGGCTCCGTGTCCCACAGGTGGCACGAGTGCTATAGGTTCGCCATCACGGCGCTAGGGAATTAAAACAGCTGAGGGGCGGCAATCCGCTCTGCCGTGCTAATCAGCTGCGAAGATATAGGTAAGTAAAGCACAGGGTGGGCAGGCAGGCAGACCCAGCTGATCGTCGGAGCGAACCGGTTTGCTCCCAGCCGATCGTCGAAGCTACCGAACCGGTCCGAACCGGTAGAATCCCACCCCTTCTCGGGATTAATTTTAGCCAGGAAAGATATCAAACCTGATTCGATTCCCAAACCCACCGAGGGGCCTCGTGGATATACGTTGATTCGGGATTCTAACCCACTGGGCTGCTTTGATATTTGACGAAGATAGTGGATCGTCGCTAACCAAAGTCGCTATTGTTTTTTTTTTTTCTCGTAGCCCCCTCTCAATTCGGGAAACTCCTTCCTGTTATTTGACGACGAGGAAGAGGAAGCAGAGGTGGAAGGGGAAGAAACTCTTACCGACGAGGAAGATGAAGAAGACTCGGATGCCTTGGGGTAATTTTCTTCATCCCGGGATGAGGGTTTATTGGGGTCCCATATTTGTTTCGTCCCACAAAAATTGGTTTTGTCCCTCAAATTCGTTTCGTCCTCTGAAAAAAAAGCTGCGCCTTTTTTCGTGGGACGGACAGATGCAGGATAAGGGCACGAGTGCAAGTTTTGTTACCTTCCTTCCCAGTTTCTGAGCTTGTACAGATACTCCTCGACTTAACAACGGTTCCTTTAGTGACTGTTCAAAGTTAACGACGGGGTTGAAAAAAGTGAAATATGAGCATTTTTCACACTTTAATGGGCATCCCCACGGTCCCAAGATCCAAATTCAGACGCTTTGGCAGCAACCGACTCGTCTTTATGACGGTCGCGTGATCCCCCCCCCCCCCTTTTGCGACCTTCTGACGAGCCCAAATCGGTGGGGAAGCCAGATTCACTTCACAACCGTGTTGTTCATTTAACAGCGGCAGCGATTCGCTTAGCAACTTTGTCAAGAAAAGTCGTAAAACAGAGATCAAACTCCCTTAACCAGGGTCACACTTAACCACCGAAATGTCGGGCTTGGCGGTGGTCGTGAAGTCGAGGACGGCCTGTCGCTGGGCGCTATCTTCCTGTTCGGAAAAATGTCCTCAGCATTCATGTGGACTAGAAACATAAAAGTGTTCATGTGGACTAGAAACTTCCATTTGAGGTCGGGGTTTCGCGGTCTCTGCTATTTTAAGGTGAGCGGGCTTCAGCTTTTCTTCTGCCCCCCCCCAGGATGTGCGTTCGAAGTGTCTTTATGGACGAGAAGGAAGACGCCTGCATAGCCCTGGGAGAAATCGCCGCCAGCATCTGGTAACTCAGATCTCTGCGGGTTTTCTTAAATTCTCTATATTTATTTATTTATTTATTTATTTATTTATTTATTTATTTATTTATTTATTTATTTATTTATTTATTTATTTATTAGATGTTATTAAGCCACCTTTATAAATAACTCAAGGGGCGAGCATATATAATGCTCCTTGCTCCTCCTGTTTTTTTTTTTTTCCACACAACAACAACCCTGTGAGGCAGGCTGGGCTGAGAGAGATTGATCGGCCCAAAGTCATCCGACCGGCTTTCATGCCTAAGGTGGTACTGGAATTCCACGTCTCCTAGTGATTGGCCCAAAGTCACCCAGCCGGCTTTCATGCCTAAAGTGGGACTAGAATTCCCTGTCTCCTGGTGATTGGCTCAAAGTCATCCAGCTGGCGTTCATGCCTAAAGTGGGACTAGAATTCCCTGTCTCCTGGTGATTGGCCCAAAGTCACCCAGCCGGCTTTCATGCCTAAAGTGGGACTAGAATTCCCTGTCTCCTGGTGATTGGCTCAAAGTCATCCAGCTGGCGTTCATGCCTAAGGTGATACTAGAATTCCCAGTCTCCTGGTGATTGGCTCAAAGTCACCCAGCTGGCTTTCATGCCTAAAGTGGGACTAGAATTCCACGTCTCCTGGTGATTGGCTCAAAGTCAGCCAGCTGCCTTTCATGCCTAAGGTGGGACTAGAATTCCATGTCTCCTGGTGATTGGCTCAAAGTCACCCAGCTGCCTTTCATGCCTAAGGTGGGACTAGAATTCCACGTCTCCTGGTGATTGGCTCAAAGTCACCCAGCTGCCTTTCATGCCTAAAGTGGGACTAGAATTCCATGTCTCCTGGTGATTGGCTCAAAGTCACCCAGCTGCCTTTCATGCCTAAAGCAGGACTAGAATTCCATGTCTCCTGGTGATTGGCTCAAAGTCACCCAGCCAGCTTTCATGCCTAAAGTGGGACTAGAATTCCCCGTCTCCTGGTGATTGGCTCAAAGTCACCCAGCCAGCTTTCATGCCTAAAGCAGGACTAGAATTCCATGTCTCCTGGTGATTGGCTCAAAGTCATCCAGCCGGCGTTCATGCCTAAGGTGAGACTAGAATTCCCCGTCTCCTGGTGATTGGCTGAAAGTCACCCAGGTGCCTTTTATGCCTAAAGTGGTACTAGAATTCCCTGTCTCCTGGTGATTGGCTCAAAGTCATCCAGCCGGCGTTCATGTCTAAGGCGGGACTAGAATTCCACGTCTCCTGGTGATTGGCTGAAAGTCACCCAGCTGCCTTTCATGCCTAAGGCGGGACTAGAATTCCCTATCTCCTGGTGATTGGCTCAAAGTCACCCAGCCAGCTTTCATGCCTAAAGTGGGACTAGAATTCCCTGTCTCCTGGTGATTGGCTCAAAGTCATCCAGCCGGCGTTCATGCCTAAGGTGAGACTAGAATTCCCCGTCTCCTGGTGATTGGCTGAAAGTCACCCAGCTGCCTTTTATGCCTAAAGTGGGACTAGAATTCCCAGTCTCCTGGTGATTGGCCCAAAGTCACCCAGCCAGCTTTTATGCCTAAAGTGGGACTAGAATTCCCTGTCTCCTGGTGATTGGCCCAAAGTCACCCAGCCAGCTTTTATGCCTAAAGTGGTACTAGAATTCCCAGTCTCCTGGTGATTGGCCCAAAGTCACCCAGCCAGCTTTTATGCCTAAAGTGGTACTAGAATTCCCTGTCTCCTGGTGATTGGCTCAAAGTCATCCAGCTGCCTTTCATGCCTAAGGCGGGACTAGAATTCCCTATCTCCTGGTGATTGGCTCAAAGTCACCCAGTCGGCTTTCATGCCTAAGGCGAGACTAGAATTCCCCATCTCCTAGTGATTGGAACCAAGCAGTATCTGGGGAGAGCAACTTGGAAAAAAGCTGTTTTGCTCCAGAAATTCTTCATTTTTCCTTTGTTCCTTCCTTCCTTCCCTCCTTCCTTTCTCTTTTTCTTTTCCTCAGTATGCCCTTCCTGCCTTACATCGAGACCTCGTTCCAGGAAGTGTCCCAGTTACTGCCGGTAAGGCCGGGCCGTGACCCGGGAGGAGGGTTATCGCTTGCAGGAAAAAATTTTTTTGAGGGGTGGTCTTTGGAAAGACCATTACTCAAGAAAAGCTGAATGAGACTGAACCGCCTCGAATCATTGTATGTTTTACAAGTAGTCCTCGACTTACGACCGTCCGCTTAGCAACCGTTTGGAGCCGCGATGGAAAAAAAGAACTTATTTCCTGGGTTTTGACATTTTGACAGTCGGGCCCCCTCCATGGTCATGTGAGCAAAGCTTGTAGGTTCAGCCAAACGGACGCATTTAGGGTCATTTGCAGTGTCCCGCGGTCACGTGACTCAGTTTTACGACCGTTTTGCTAGAAAACCGCACCTTGGTTCACTTAACGACTGCTGTGTTTGTTTTACGACCACCTCGAAAAACATTTTGACATCGACCGTTATGTCGTAAAACCCTAATGGCCAGGGTTGCGTTTACGGTCATATGTTAAGGATTTCCTCGACTTACCAACCATTCGTTCAGTGACCAAAGTTACAACTGCGCTGGAAAAAAGAAACCCTGACTTATGACTGGTTTTCATACTTACGACCGTGGGAACATCCCCGGGGTCCCATGATCAAAATTTGCCCATTTACCATGGTTACACACCACGGGATCATGGGATCCCTTTTGGCGATCTTCCCAGCCGTCTTCTGAGAAGCCGAGCCAATGAGGGAGGAAAGCCAGATTCGCTCACTGACCCGTGTCATTCGTTTAACCACCGCCGCAATCCGCTTAACGACCGTGGCAAAAAGGTTGTAAACTGGGACGCAGCTCATTGAACGGGTGCTTTGCTTAGCCACGAAAACGTTGGCCTCAATTTGCCGTCTTAAGCGAACGACTGCCTGTACAGGTCCAGAAGGCGAGCGGCGACACGACCCATTTTACGACGATCCGTGACATGCCACCCGAAACGAGCAGACTCTATTCTTGGTCGTACGTCGAGGACTGTCTGTATAGTTCTAATCATCATTATCATCTTTTAATGACCATAATGCCTTGCGGGGTGGAGTCTGGGCAACTGAATGGAGCTGAATGTTTACTGGCCGGATGCCTTTCCTGTTGCCAGGGCGGAGTTTTGTTCGGCAGATATATTCTCATCGTGCCCAGAGAGAGAAATATCTGCCTCTACTTAGGATCGAACTCGCGGCCTCCTGATTGTGAGGCGAGAGCTCACAAATTGCAGCATCCTACATTGGGGAGGGAGGGGGGGTCTTCTGATCTCTCATGGGGGGGGTGTCTGCTCCTTTTTTTTAGTGCCCCCACATTCGGATACGGAAAGCCGCGTTCGAAGCCCTGGGACAGTTCATCGTTTCACTGCATCGGGTTTGCGAGCAGGAGCCATCCGAAACTCACGTGGCGGGTGAGTGGGTTGCCGGGAGGGGGGAGGGGGGGTTGAGAGCCCCCCCCCAAAAAAAACCTGCCGATGGGCCGTCCCGGGAGGAAGATGGCGGCATTTGGCTCTCCGGAAGGGCATCGCTCATCAGGTTGTTCCTGATGACAGACAGGTCAGGGGTCTTAAAAGGTTGCGTTATTCATTCCTTTGCTTGTTTTCCTCCCTCTCTCCCTCTCTCCCTCCTGTCTTCCCTTCCTTCCCTCCTTCCTCTTTCCCTTTCCTCCCTCTCCTCTTGTTCCCTCTCTCCCTTCTCTCTCCCTTCCTTTCTCTCACCCTACCTCCCTCCTTTCCTTTTTCCTTCCTTCCTCCATCCCTCCATCTTTTCTCTTTTCTGTCTTTTATCCTCTCCTTCCTTCCTTCCACCCCCCCTGCTTCCCTCCCTTTTTCCTTCCTCCCTCCCTCCTTCTTCCCTTCCCTCTCTCTCTTTTTCCTTTCTTCCCCCCTCCCTCCTTCTTTTCTTCCCTCCCTCCTTCGCTCCCTCCCTCTCATTCCCACCTCCCTTCCTCCGTCCTTCCTGCCTTCTCTTTTTCCTTATTCCGTCTCTCTCTCCTTCCTTCCTTCTTCCCCTCTTCACTCTTCCTTCCCTCCCTCCCTCTCATTCCCACCTCCCTTACTCCGTCCGTCCTTCCTTCCTTCCTTTCCTCCCTCCTTCCTTCCTCCCCTCTTCTCTCCTTCCCTCTCTCTCTCATTCCTACCTCCCTTACTTCGTTTTTTCTTCTCTTTTCCCTTAACTCTCTCTCTTCTTCTTTCTCATTCCCATTTCCTTGCTTTTCTTCTTTCCTCCCTCCATCCTTCCTTCCCTTTCTTCCTTCTCATTCCCACCTCCCTCCCTCCCTCCATCCTTCCTTCTCTTTTTTCCATACTCCCTCTCTCCTTCCTTCCCTCTCTTCCTTCTCATACCCACTTCCCTCCCTCCTTCCTTCCTCCCCTCTTCTCTCCTTCCCTCCCTCCCTCTACTTCCCACCTCCCTTACTCCCACCTTCCTTCCTTCTCTATTTTCCTTACTCCCCCCTCTCTCTTCTTCCTTCTCATTCCCACCTCCCTCCCTCCTTCCTTCCTCCCCTCTTATCCCCCCCTTCCCTCCCTCTCTCTCTCTCCTTCCCACCTCCCTTACTCTATCTTTCCGTCCTTCTCTTTTTTCCTTCCTCCCTCTCTCTCTTCTTCCTTCTCATTCCCACCTCCCTCCCTCCTCCCTTCCTCCGCTCTTATCTCCTCCTCCCCTCCCTCCCTCTCTCTCCTTCCCACCTCCCTTACTCTGTCCTTCCATCCTTCTTTTTTTCTTCCTTCCTCCCTCTCTCTCTTCTTCCTTCTCATTCCCACCTCCCTCCCTCCTCCCTTCCTCCGCTCTTATCTCTTCCTTCCCTCCCTCCCTCTCCTTCCCACCTTCCTTACTCCCACCTTCCTTCCTTCTCTATTTTCCTTACTCCCCCCTCTCTCTTCTTCCTTCTCATTCCCACCTCCCTCCCTCCTTCCTTCCTCCCCTCTTATCCCCCCTTCCCTCCCTCTCTCTCTCCTTCCCACCTCCCTTATTCTATCTTTCCATCCTTCTCTTTTTTCCTTCCTCCCTCTCTCTCTTCTTCATTCTCATTCCCACCTCCCTCCCTCCTTCCTTCCTCCCCTCTTATCTCCTCCTTCCCTCCCTCCCTCTCTCTCCTTCCCACCTCCTTTACTCTGTCCTTCCATCCTTTTTTCCTTCCTTCCTCCCTCTCTCCTTCCTTCTCATTCCCACCTCCCTCCCTCCTTCCTTCCTCCCCTCTTATCTCCTTCCCTCCCTCCCTCTCTCTCCTTCCCACCTCCCTTACTCCAACCTTCCTTCCTCCTCTATTTTCCTTACTTCCCTCTCTTCTTCCTTCTCATTCCCACCTCCCTCCCTCCTCCCTTCCTCCCCTCTTATCTCCTCCTTCTCTCCCTCCCTCTCTCCTTCCCACCTCCCTTACTCTGTCCTTCCGTCCTTCTCTTTTTTCCTCCCTCTCTCTCTCTTCTTCCTTCTCATTCCCACCTCCCTCCCTCCTTTCTTCCTCCCCTCTTATCTCCTCCTTCCCTCCCTCCCTCCCTCTCTCTCCTTCCCACCTCCCTTACTCTGTCCTTCCATCCTTCTCTTTTTTCTTTCCTCCCTCCCTCCCTCTCTCTTCTTCCTTCTCATTCCCTCCTCCCTTCCTCCCCTCTTTCCCTCTTTCCCTCCCTCCCAACAGCCTTTCAGAAGCTGGTCTCCACCCTGCTGCCCATCTACCTGAAAGGAGCGCAGGAGGACCACGAGCGCGAGGTGGTCATGGCCGTCCTGGAGGTCCTGGCCAAAGTGGTGAAGGAGTGCAAGAGGGACGTCCTTCCGGAGCCGGCCCAGCTGATCGACCTCTGCCGGGTGGTGCGGGAGGTGCTCGAACAGAAAGTGAGCCTTCTTCCTCTTCCTCTTCCTCCCCCTCCCCTTCCCCTTCCTCCTCCACTGCATTACACAAACTCCTCGACTTACGACCTTTCCTTGAGCTCAAGGTCACAACAGCACTGACAAAAAAAAGAGACTTACGGCCCTTTTCACACTTAACGACCGTTTCAACCTCCCCGTGTTCCTGCGATCAAAATTCAGGCGCTTGTCGGACGACTCGGACTTACGATGGCCACGGCGTCCACGCCGTCGCCTTTTGCGACCTTCTGACGAGCAAAGTCAGTGGGGGAGCCGGATTCGCTTAACGACCGCACGAATCACTGAACGGCCCGCGGCGATTCGCTGAACGACGCTGGCCAAAGTCCTAAAAAAATGGGCCCAAACTCACTCAATTGGCCTCGCGTAGCAACAGAAATTTTGGGGTTCCCATTCTGGTCCTAAGTCCAGGACTCTTGTTTGTAGCCCTGGGCGCAGAGGGCGGTCCGTGAATTTCTCCCAGTCTAAACATCGGATCCAAACTCCGCGTAGCCGGTGGGCATCTTCGTGGGGAAACAAAACAGTCGGATTCGGTGTGTAAAAAAAAATTGAATTTTCACTCTCCTTCCCCTCTGTAGGTAGCCTGTCAGGACAACGAGGAAGATGAAGATGATGACAATGACGAAGTAAGATTGGGAATCCATCCTCTCCGATCCCATCGAACGATGATGGTGTTCATTTAATGATATCTATCTATCTATCTACATATCTATATCTATGTCTCTCTTTATATCTATCTACCATATATCTATCTATCTTATCTATCTATCTATCTATCTATATCTCTATCACTATCTCTCTATCTCTCTCTATATATATTATATACAGTATATCTATCTATATATATCAATCTATCTCTATCTCTATTTATATATCTATATCTATCTACCATCTCTTATCTATATCTGTTTATCTCTATCTATCTTGATCTCTCGATCTCAATCTCTATCTCTATCTATCTATCTATATCTATATATCAGTCTATCTCTATCTATATCTATCTATCTATATCTATATATCAGTCTATATCTCTATCTATCTATACCACTGTCTGTCTGTCTGTCTGTCTGTCTATCTATCTATCTATCTATCTATCTATCTATCTATCTATCTCACTGTCTGTCTATCTTATCTATATCTATCTATCTATCTATCTACATATCTATATCTATGTCTCACTCTATATCTATCTACCATCTATCTATCTATCTATCTATCTATCTATCTATCTATCTATCTCTATCACTATCACTATCTCTATCTCTCTCTATATATATATCTATATACAGTATATCTATATCTATATATCAATCTATCCCTATCTCTATCTATCTCGATCTCTCTATATATCTCTATCTCTATATCTATCTATCTATCTATCTATCTATCTATCTATCTATCTATCTATCTATCTATCTATATATATGTCTATATATCTATCTATATCACTATCTATCTATATCACTGTCTGTCTATCTTATCTTTCTATCTATCTATCTATCTATCTATCTATCTATCTATCTATCTATCTATCTATCTATCTATATCCATCTATCTATGTCTATGTCTATGTCTATGTCTATCTCAAGGACTCCCTGCAGTTTGGGGGTGGGGGAGCCTCCACTTTTTCCTACCTGAGGACAGTGCCCAGATCTTAGCCCACCGCTCTCGTCTCCGAAGGCGGCCGCCAAGGGGAAGGATGATGGGACGAGGGAGCCTCCGTCTTTGTCCTCCGTCGGAGGTGAGGGAGAGATGGGATCCTGGGTTTGAGAGCCTCCATCTTGGGCCTCCGTCAGAGGTGAGGGAGAGGCAGGGTCCTGGGTTCGAAGAACGCCAAAACTTCACCCCTCCCTCTACCCCTGCTCCTCTCCCCAGCAGGCGGAATACGACTGCATGCTGATCGAGTACGCCGGGGAGTTGATCCCCATCCTTGCCGAAGCGACCGGAGGCGACGTCTTCGCTCCCTACTTTGCCGGCTTCTTGCCGCTACTCCTCAATAAGATGGTGAGCTTAGGGTTTTTTTTTATTATTATTATTATTGTATTCAACCGGTTTGCCGCCCCGTCTTGGCGCGAGGCGACTTACAACGTTAAACTCAGTTTTTTTTTTTGCGTCTTGGGCTGATGGATTTGTGGCTCTTCCCCTTTACCTGTCCTTCCAGCAGGTGTGGCCGGAGAATTTGGTCTTTTGGTTTGTCTCAAGGAGGCCTTGCTTGTGTTTGTGCTTTGGGTTCATCCATTCCGCCCCAAAATTACTCTTTGGGGGGGGGGGGCGGGGAGTCATTCTTGAAGGCCATCTTCAACTAATGGCAATTGGGGCCTTTCCTTCCCTCCCTCGCTTGTTCCCTTTCCTCCTTCCCCTCCTTCCCTCCCTCCCTCCTTTCCTCGCTGCATTCCCTTCCTTCCTCCCCTTCCCCTCTCCCCTTCCTCTTCCCCTTCTTCCTCCCTCCCTCCCTTTCTCTTATCTTCCTTTCCTTCTTTCCATCTTCCCTCCCTCCTTTCCCTCCCTCTTCCTCCCTCCTTCCCCTCCCTTCCTCCTTTCCTTCCTTCCACCTTTCCCTCCCTCTTCCTCACTCCTTCCCCTCCCTTCCTTCTCTTCCTTTCCTCCCTCCCTCCTTTCCTTTCTTCCACCTTCTCCTCCTTTCCCTCCCTCTTCCTCACTCCTTCCTCTCCTTTCCTCCCTTCTCTTCCTTTCCTCCCTCCCTCCTTTCCTTCCTTCCACCTTCCCCTCCCTCCTTTCCCTCCCTCTTCCTCACTCCTTCCCCTCCCTCCCTCCCTTCCTTCCTCCCTTTTTCTTCTTCCTTTCCTTCCACTTTCCACCCCCTCTTCCCCCCTCCCTCCTTTCCCTTCCTTCCTTCCTTCCTCCCTTCTCTTCTCTTCCCTTCCTAGTATAAAAGGACCAAACTCTTCAAAAGAATATTAACATTTCTGCTGCTTTGGAACCCCCAGCCGACCATCCTATCGCTGCCCCCTCCCCGCCTCCCTCTACTATGAGGTTTACTCCGAGCACTCATGCTCTGGCTTTGCTTCCCCTTCCTCGTGTCTCTGGAGATTCTCCATCACCCAGGTCACGGATGTCCCAAAAATGCTTTTTTTCCCCCCAAGAGGTTTACAACTCCGTCCTTTCGGCAGTTTCAAAACAAAGTTCCTCACCCATTTGCACTCTGATTCAGAGGGAGGACACAGATAAGCCTCCAAGCGGCCTCAGTGACTCTCAGAGAGACTACTAACGACCAGATGACTGCAAAGGAATAGAAATCCTTCCGTTCTCCACCATTCACTCAGAACTGAAGAAGCTTCTTGGATGAGGAGCGAAACCCCTTCAAGGAAAAACAAAGTCCAATTTGCCTTTGGGACTTCCACATTCAGACCAAGAGCAAACTTCTCTCTCTCTCTCTCTCTCTCTCTCTCTCTCTCTCTCTCTCTCTCTCTCTCTCAACTCCTTCCTTCCTTCCTTCCCGTTCTCCTTTTGCAGAAACCTTCCTGTTCCACCGCGGACAAATCCTTCGCCGTGGGCGTCATTGCAGAAACGGTCCAGGGCCTGGGAGGGGCCTCCAGCTCTTTCGTACCCCACCTGCTGCCCTTGCTGATGGGGGCGGCCCGCGACGAGGACCAAGAAGTACGCAGCAATGCCGTCTTCGGGCTGGGCGTCCTGGCGGAGCACGGCAGGGAAGCCATGTATGAGTATCCTTGATCCCATCCGCACGGGGGGAGGGAGGGAGGGCTGAAATCATACGTGGGAATGGCCTTGGGGGGACCGGGAAGAAGAGCCAGTTTACGAAACGATTAGATAAGAGCCAGCACAGCCCCGAGCTGCATAACGGAAAGAGGAAGAAACTCAAAAACCAACCTCTTCTATCATATCAGGGCTGTAAAAAGAGACGGTGGGAGATTCACACCGTTGAATTCTCCGAGATTCTATTAATTTATTTTACATATACAGCTAGTCCTCGACTTCACGACAGTTCGTTTAGTGACCGTTCAAAGTCACAACGGCACTGGGGGGGAAAAAAGCGCCTTAGTTTTCCACACTTAACGACCGTCGAGGCATTCCCGGCGGGTCACGTGATTCGAAATTCAGACTCGGCCACCGATTCGTATTTACGATGTTTGCAAGCGTCCCCAGGGTCACGCGATCCCCTTTCGGACCAGCAAAGTCAA
This sequence comes from Pituophis catenifer annectens, assembly GCF_029215685.1. Taxonomy (NCBI): domain Eukaryota; kingdom Metazoa; phylum Chordata; class Lepidosauria; order Squamata; family Colubridae; genus Pituophis; species Pituophis catenifer. The sequence continues at coordinate 3,743,720 of NW_027256895.1, forward strand.
CAGGGGGAAGCAAGGTTCACTTAACAATTGCCGTGATTCACTTTGCGGCGGCGGCAAGGAAGGTCGTTTGAACGGGGCAAAACTCACTTAACGACGGTCTCAGTTAGGCGACCGAAATTCTGGGCTGAGTTGTGATCGTATGTCGAGCTGTACAGTACATTGCCCCAGGAAGGAACAGAGTGTGTGTGCCTTTCTCTACACACACAATACAACACAACACATACACAATTTTTTTTCCCTTAACCTCTTTTGCCCTGGCCAGATACTATCCCAAAATTCTGGCGCTTTTATCCAATCTCATTTCTCAAGAGCGAAACAACCGAGTAACTGACAACGTTTGCGGGGCCGTTGCGAGGATGCTAATGACCAATCCTGGAGGAATGCCCGTTGAACAGGTAAAACACAGTTTTTGTGTGTCTGTGTGAGCGCGGAGGGAAGGTCCTCAGGGCTACTGCCATGGAGGGAAACTACAACAGGAGGTATTTTTTCATCCTGGTTAGTAAGATGGAATTAGCTATTTGGTTGGCTTGTTGTTTTATTTACTGTCTTCAATTTTTTTTTTTAAATCCCGCCTTTATTACTTGATCAGTAACCCAAAGCGGAGAACGTACTTAATACTTAAGTACTTATACTTAATACTTACTTAATACTTAAGTATTAATACTTAATACTTCTTCCTCTTTTCCTCATCACCACCCTGTGAGATGGGTTAGTTCTGAGAGAGAGGGATTGACTCAAAAGTCACCCAACCGGCCTTCAGACCTAAGGCAGGACTAGAACTCACCATCTCCTGGTGATTGGCCCAAAGTCACCCAGCCATGCTTCATGCCTAAGGCAGGACTAGAACTCACTGTCTCCTAGTGATTGGTCCAAAGTCACTCAGATGGCTTCGGTACCTGAGATGGAACTAGAACTCCCAGGCGCCTGATGATTGGCCCAAGGACACCCAGCCAGCTCTTATGCCTAAAGTAGAACTAGAACTCCCATCCTGATTGGCCCAAGGACACCCAGCCAGTTCTTATGCCTAAAGTAGAACTAGAACTCCCAGGCGCCTGATGATTGGCCCAAGGACACCCAGCCAGCTCTTCTGCCTAAAATGGAACTAGAACTCCCAGGCTTCTTATGATTGGATCAAAGACACCCAGCCAGCTTTTATGCCTAAGGTGGAACTAGAACTTCCAGGCGCCTGATGATTGGCCCAAGGATACCCAGCCAGCTCTTATGCCTAAAGTAGAACTAGAACTCCTGATAATTGACCCAAGGACACCCAGCCAACTCTCATGCCTAAGGTGGAACTAGAACTCCCAGGCTTCTTATGATTGGATCAAAGACACCCAGCCAGCTCTCATGCCTAAGGTGGAACTAGAACTCCCAGGCGCCTGATGATTGGCCCAAGGACACCCAGCCAGCTCTTATGCCTAAGGTGGAACTAGAGCTCCCAGGCTCCTGATGATTGGCCTAAAGACACCCAGCTAGCTTTCATGCCTAAGCCAGGACTAGAACTCCCAGGCACTTGATGATTGGGCCAAAGACACTCAGATGGCTTCCATGCCTAAGGTGGAACTAAAACTCAGAGTCTCCTGCTGACTGGCCCAAGTCACCCAGCTGGCTTTCATGCCTAGAACTAGAACTCACCATCTCCTGGTATCTAAAACGGCACTTAAGCACGAAGCAATACTGACTCTTTTTTATTTAAACCAAGAAATACTAAACATGCCGGCCGGGGAATTCTGGGAGTTGTAGTCCACAAGTCTTAAAAGTTGCCAAGTTTGGGGAAACCCTGGCTTAGTCTACGAGGAAATGCAGGGGTTTTTTTTTAAATCGCTTGATAAGGAGCCAAACCATGTTAGGATCCCTACAGGATCGTGAACCTCCTGACTCTTGAATCGCTGGCTTGTCCTCTAACCCTCTTTCTCAACAGGTTTTCCCTGTCCTGCTTCGCGCCCTGCCGCTGAGAGAGGACTTCGAGGAATACAAAACCGTCTACCGTTGTATCACCTTTATCTACGAAAACGACCCATCGCAGGTGAGTCTCTCTCCCACCAGGAAGGGGAAGTCCTTTGGGGCAGCGGTCCCCAACTTTTGGGGCACCAGGGACCGGTTCCTTGGAAAGTGGTTTTTCCACGGACTGGAGAAGATGTGATTTCGCGTGCTGCAATTTCCGCTAGCGGTACGGGTGAACCGGTCCAAACCGGCTGAATACCACTTCTGCCTGCATCCCACGGATGGGGCTTCGCTTGTTTGCGCGGCCCGGTTTTCGGCATGCCGTGGCCCGTTGCCGGTCCATGGCAATGCCCCGTGGGTTGGGGATCCCCCCCTGTCTTTAGGGGATTGGCTCCCTCTCAAGTTGGTTTCCCCTTCGCTCGTCATCTCGGCCGTGCTTTGAGAAGGAAGCTTGACACCCGAATCCAGGTAAGTCCTCGACGACTTACGACAGTCGAGTCCCACATTTCTGTGGCTGAGCGAGGCCGTCCTTAAGCGAGTTGTGTCTCATTTTATGACCTCCTTTTGCCGTAGGGAAGCGAATCCGCGGCGGTCGTTAAGTGAATCGTGCAGTTGTTCAACGAATCTGGCTTCCCCCCCGCCCCGTTGACTCTGCTCATCGGAAGGTCGCAAAAGGGGGAATCCTAAGACCCCAGGACAGTGCGACCGTCATAAATTGGTTGCCAAGAGGGTCCAAGTTTTGATCATGTGGCCCATCAGGAGGCTTCAATGGGATGACAGACGGTTTGTAAGTCACTTCGTTCAGGGCCGTTGGAACCTTGAACAGTCACTAAAGGAACGGTTGTAAGTGGAGGACTACCTGTGGGCAACAGTTCATTTAGTGACCATTCAGAGATACGACGCCACTGGAAAAAAAAAAACGATTTAGGATCCTTTTTCACACTTAACGACCATTGCAGCGTTCCAATGATCAGGTGATCAAAAATTCAGACGCTGGGCAACATCCATATTTATGACGGTTTTAGTTTCCCAAGGCTCACACGGGATCCTCTTTTGTGACCTTCTGGTGAGCAAAGTCAACAGGGGGGGAAGGAGAAGGGACCCAGATTCCCTTCACCATCGTGTTCCTCACTTAACAACCCCAGCATTAACAACTGTGGCAAGAGAGGTCGTAAAATGGGACAAGTCACTTAACCAACAGAAATTTGGGGGATCAATTGTGGTCGTAAGTCGAGGACCAACTATACATGGGGTTCATTCAAGGTATCAACCCCAAGGTTGAAGTTGTAGGCCATTCCCCTCCGGTTCCTGGAATTGGGTCATTTATTTTTCCCCAAGTTTTGGAAAGTCCGGGAGATTTTTTCCATGTTTACAGAGCAGAGGGGTGGGGTGTCCTTTTCTCCGGCTTCTACTGGCAGGAAGAGCCAACACCTCTTACACCATTTTTTGGTGTTTCTTCACCATTTCTGACAGACGGCAGTTTAGTTTAGTTTTATTAAATTTGTATACCGCCCTACTCCCGAAGGACTCAGGGCAGTGAACAGGCACAAAGTAAAATACATAAATACAAAAGTTAGAAACATAATTAAAACCAAATTAAATAATTTAGCCCAAGACAATTAAAAATCCCAATAATTTAAAACCAATTAAAATTTCAATTTAAAAATTTAAAAGAAAGGGGAGAAAATTAGGCCAGGCCGGCTTGCTGGAATAGGAGGGTCTTAAGAGCACGGCGGAAAGTGCGCAGATCCGGGATCCTCCGTATCTCCGGGGGGAGCTTGTTCCAAATAGTGGGTGCCCCCACAGAGAAGGCTCTCCCCCTGGGGGCCGCCAGTCGACACTGCTTGGCTGACAGCACCCGGAGGAGCCCCCCTCTATGAGAGCGTACCGGCCAGTGGGAGGCTGTTTGTGGTAGTCAGCGGTCCCGTAAATAACCAAGTCTTAATGGAGCGCTCTAAAGGTGGTGACCAAAACCTTGAAGCGCACCCGGAAGACCACCGGGAGCCAGTGCAGCTCGCGCAGGAGAGGTGTCACACGGGAGCGCCATGTTGCTCCCATAACCACCCGCGCGGCCGCACTCTGCACCAGTTGGAGCCTCCGGGTGCTCCTCTAAAGACAGCCGTGAATCCAGGAGGACGCCCAAATTGCGAGCCCTCTCCGTGGGGGCCAGCGATTCGCCCCCAATAGTCAGCGATGGTGTCAACTGACTATATCGGGACGTCGGAAACTACAGCCACTCGGTCTAGGTTGAATCTCCCCTTGATCGGTTTCTATCCATTATTCCTTTGTCTGGCCTTCGGGTGCTTTGGAAAATAGCTTGCCCCCCCCCCCTTCCTCTCTGGGGCAGCCCCTCAAATATTGGAAGACGGCTATCCTGTCTCCCCTGGTCCTTCTCTTCACTAGACTAGCCAGGCCCAGTTCCTGCAACCGTTCGTCGTATGTTTGAGCCTCCAGTCCCTTAATCATCCTTGGTTGCTCTTCTCTGCACTCTTTCTAGAGCAGAAGTCGGCAACCTTAAACACTCAAAGAGCCACAAATATCCTAACCGGAAGCCCCTCATTCAATTCTGGAGCCAACCGGAAATCCAGTTCCCCCACCTTAGAGTCTCTTCCTAGCGCAAGATCCTAACCGAAAGCCCTATCAATTGTAGAGCCGACGGGCGACAAGGAGCCGCAGCAGAGGGATGGAAGAGCCACATGCGGCTCCAGAGCCGCAGGTTGCTGACCCCTATTCTAGAGTCTCAACATCTTTTTTATAGCATGGTGACCAAAACTGGATGCAGTACTCTAGACTTTATAGAGTGGTATTAGTACCTCATTTGATCTTGATTGTATCCCTCTGTTGATGCAATTTAGGATTGCGTTGGCTTTTTTTTGTATTTTTTATTTTGTATTTTATTGAATTTATATACCGCCTTACTCCCGAAGGACTCAGGGCGGTGAACAGCCACAGAATAAAACATACAAATACAAAATTTAAAATAAAATAAAACGAATTAAATAATTTGGCTGAACAAATTTAAAACCCCAATAATTTAAAAACAAATTTAAAATTTCCATTTAAAAAGGGGAATGACTTAGGTGATGAAGTGATGAAATAAAAAGGTCTTAAGAGCGCGACGGAAGGTGCGCAGATCCGGGATCCTCCGTATCTCCAGGGGGAGCTCGTTCCAGATAGTAGGTGCCCCCACAGAGAAGGCTCTCCCCCTAGGGGCCGCCAGTCGACATTGCTTGGCCGACGGCACCCGGAGGAGCCCCTCTCTATGGGAGCGTACTGGTCGGTGGGAGGCTATTGGTGGTAGCAGGCGGTCCCGTAGATAACCAGGTCCTAAGCCATGGAGCGCTCTAAAGGTGATAACCAAAACCTTGAAGCGCACCCGGAAGACCACCGGGAGCCAGTGCAGCTTGCGCAGGAGAGGTGTTACATGGGAGCGCCACGTCGCTCCCATCACCACCCGCGCGGCCGCACTCTGCGCCAGTTGGAGCCTCCGAGTGCTCCTCAAGGGGAGCCCCATGTAGAGAGTGTTACAATAGTCCAGATGGGAGGTGACGAGGGCATGAGTGACCGTGCGTAAGGTGTCCCGATCTAGAAAGGGACGCAACTGGCGAATCAGGCGAACCTGATGAAAAATCCTCCCGGTCACGGCCGTCAAGTGCTCTTCTAAAGACAGCCGTGAATCCAGGAGGACGCCCAAGTTGCGAGCCCTTTCCGTGGGGGCCAATGATTCACCCAATAGTCAGCGATGGCACCAGCTGCCGCACACTGCCAGCTCATATTTAACTGGTTGTCCACTAAGACTCCAAGATCCCTCTGACAGTGACTGCACAGTGTACAGTCACACAGTGACATCCACAAAGAGGAGGGAGTCAAGCTATTCGCCAAAGCACCTGAGGGCAGGACAAGAAGCGATGGATGGAAACTAATCAAGGAGAGAAGCAACTTAGAACTAAGGAGAAATTTCCTGACAGTTAGAACAATTCACCAGTGGAACAGCTTGCCACCAGAAGTTGCGAATGCTCCAACACTGGCAGTTTTTAAGAAGATGTTAGATAACCATTTGTCTGAAGTGGTGTCGGGTTCCCTGCCTAAACGGGGTTGGACTAGAAGACCTCCAAGGTCCCTTCTGTTAATCCTTTTTCCCTGCCTTACAACTGCTCTTGAGGTACCACCAGCTGATGAGACAATGTGGGATAATGTTTGAGGTATGCCTTATCCTTTCTGGAAAAGACTGAGGAAAGGCAACTACTAGTCCTCTACGTACGACTGCAAATGGAGCACAGAATTTCTGTTGCTCCGCGAAACATCGGTTAAACGAATTTGACGACCTTCCTTGCCGCGGCTGTTCGGTGAATCCCTGCAGCGGTTTAGTTAGTCACGTGGTCGTTAAGTGAATCTGGCTCCCCCGTTGAACTTTGCTCGTCGGAAGGTCGCAACAGGGAATCGCGTAACACACACACCCCCCCCGGAACTCTACAACCATCATAAATACAAGTTATTGGCCAGTGTCTGAATTTGGATTGGGACCGCGGGGATGCCGCAGCGGTCGTAAGCGTGAAAAAGGGCCGTTCAGTCCCTTTTTTCATGACCGTTGTAACTTGGAACGGCCGCTAAACAAATACAGGCAGAGCTTGACTTACAACAGTTTGTTTAGTGACTGTTCAAAGTTAACAACGGCCCCTAAAAAGTGACTTATGACTGTTTTTCACACTTACAACAATTGTGGTCATGTCATCAAAATTCAGACATTTGGCAAATGACTCATATTTATGACAGTTTGCCATGTCCTGAGTGTGTGTCTGTGTGTCACGCGATTCCCTTTTTGCGACCTTTCCAACGAGCAAAGTCAACGGGGGAGCCAGATTCAACTTGACAACCGTGTGACTCACTTAACAACCGCCTTGATTCTCTTTTAACCGCCGTAGCAAGAAATAGTCGTCATACGGGGCAAAAACTCCCTTAACAAATGTTTCGCTTTGAAACATAAATTCTGGTCTCAATTGTGGGCGTAACTTGAGGACTTCCTGGAGTTGTAAGTCAAAGGACTCCCTGTAATGTAGTTTTCTGAGGGATTTTTCTCTCCGGAAAGGTATTGCAACAGATTCCAGAGATCGTGAGAAGCAGCGGCCCTGTCCTTGCTTGCAAAAATCTTCCAACAGGTACGTGACGTCCCTTCGGGGTGGGGAGCCTTTCCCTGTGACCCCCACTTCCCACGGTACCCAACCTGTCTGGATGGGCGAAGGAGGCAGAGGCGGTCGGTGAAAAGGGGCAGCTGGGGTGAATCCAGCAAGATGGAGGGGAGGGTGGACCTGGGCCCCCATCAGAACCGAACACGTTACAGGTATTACGACCATAATGGAGCCGCAAACTTTTTGGTGCTAAAGCGAAACATGAAGTTAATTTTTGTTCCGTTTTACGACCTTTCTCGTGCCACAGTCGTTAAGTGAAGCCCCGCAGCTGTTCAGCTGTTAGGGCTGGCTGGGGAATTGTAGGAGTCGAAGTCCACCGGTCTTAAAGTTGGGAAAGCCTTGGCCTATATAGACAAAGATAAGCACTCCTCCCAACAAACTCTGAACGGCGAGTAAACTCTCGAAATAATTTGCTAGCAGGGAGAAAAATATACAGGGAGTCCTCGAACTTACGACAGTCTGTTTAGGGACCGTTCGTAGTTCCAATGGCACTGAAAAAAAAAGTGACTTAGGACCAGCGGTGGGCTTCATAATACTTACCACTGGTTCACCGCACAAATCTTCTGTGCATGCGCCTGGCCTTCCCTGCATGTGCTTTGCTCACTCGCACGTCTTCCGCGCATGCGCCCGGCCTCAAAAACGTGGCTAAATAGGATGCCATTATGCCGGGGTAGGTGGCATCCACAATTGCCATTACGGGTTTGTCCGAACAGGTACAAACCGGCTGAATACCACCTCTGCTTAGGACCAGTTTTTGCACGTAACAACCGCCCAAACCGGCTGAATACCACCTCGGCTTAGGACCAGTTTTCACATATAACAATCGCACAAACCGGCTGAATACCACCTCTGCTTAGGACCAGTTTAAACACGTAACAACCGCCCGAACCGGCTGAATACCACCTCTGCTTAGGACCAGTTTAAACACGTAACAACCGCCCGAACCGGCTGAATACCACCTCTGCTTAGGACCAGTTTAAACACGTAACAACCGCCCGAACCGGCTGAATACCACCTCTGCTTAGGACCAGTTTTCACATATAACAATCGCACAAACCGGCTGAATACCACCTCTGCTTAGGACCAGTTTTCGCACGTAACCGTAGCACCATCCCCGGTGGTCACGTGATCAAAATTCAAATGCTTATTCTCGGTTCTTGAATACGGCAACCGATCCGTAGTTATGACAGTCGCAGTGTCCTGGGGGGGTTGCGTGATTCCCTGTTGGCGACCTCCTGACGAGTCACTAACTTAACAGCCATGTCACTAACTTAACACAACTGCAGGGCTTCACTCAACAACCGTGGCAAGAAAGATTGTAAAACGGGGTGGAGGGGGGGTCATAATTTACTTAACGGATGTCTCGCTCAGCAAGAGAATTTGGGGACTCCGTTGTGGTGGTAAGTTGAGGAACTTTCTGTCATTGGGCTTTTTAAAAATCTGCCTCGCCCTCTCCTTAACGGGCGAGGCAAGGAGGAACTGTGTGCCAGCTGGTGCCCGCTGGGTACCGCAATCTTGCCAGCTTCCCTAACTAACCTCCTTTCTTTTGGTCTCTGCAGAAGCCAGGAACCTCCTGCTTACACTGCTGGGCAGCCTCTCGTCCCGCTGCCCCACCGAGTTTCAGACAGCCGTCCTGGCAAACCCTCCGGAAGTCGGCACTTCGATCCACGCGGCCATCGGCTCCGCTTAAAACAGCCAGGAAGGGGTGCTGTCGTCCAACTTTCGAGGACTTTCGAAGCTGGCTGTTATACAAAGCACCACGTGGTTTTTTGTTTTATTTTGTTTTGTTTTTTTGCATCTTCATCTTCGGTTTGGACCCCGCTCCCAATCCAGAACGCAAAATCTGGTGTGCCGAATGGCAACCGGGCGCGGCTGTTGTTTCTGTTGCTTCGATTCAATATCGTTTGATATCTTTTTTTTCACAGTTTAGCTCTTTCCTCCTCCTGTCTTTCTTTCTCTCCTCCTTTTTTATTTCTTTCTTTTTTTCTCCACCACCAAACGCGTTTTCTTCGGCTGAAAATACCACTCGATACCCCGAGGTTGTTTGCAACATCCGCTCAATGCTGCTTAAACGGGATTTCAAATATCTGGATTTTCTCAGCTATTTTCCCTACCGACTGTCACGCCATTCTAAAGGCAAAACGTTTTGTGAGACGGGGGGGAAAAAAAATCACACCGAGGTTGCTTCGTTGTTGTTTTTACTTCCAAAAAAAGTCTCTCTTTTTTAAAAAAATCCCATCGCAGGCTACTCGGAAAGCAGATCGGCCACGCAGCGAGATTTGCAATGAAATATTTTTATATCTAATTAGCTATTTTTTAAATATCTAATTAGATATTTTTTTACCTGCGAGGGAATTCGCTTTTTCAAACACCCGAGGCTTCAAACGGGCAGACGGCAGCAAAAACGGTGTCTCCTTTGCCATTTCAGGAAGACAAAAACAAAACAAAAAAAAAAAAAACAACTCGTCAGATTTGCTGAGTTTGCCAACACAATTGCAACACAATTTTCAATCTCGGTGTCGCCCGCCGAAGCCAAATGCACGAATCCTGGTGCCGTTTGAGATCCCGGTTTGATCTACTCGTTTCTGTGCCAACGTTAGCCCTAGCATTCACACCCGGATACAAGAACGCAACTCTGCAAACTGTTTCTTGGCGCAGGACACACAACCCGGCAGCTGCTTTGCTCTTCAACTGCTTTGCCCTGTTGTGAATAGCAGTCTTTTTTATTTTTTTCACGGTGATCACAACTGTTATTATATATATATATATTTTTGCCTGTTGCCAAAAAAAAAGAAGAAAAAAAAAACTGGGAATTTTGCCGTCGTTTGGCCTTCGGCATCGCTCCGGGGAAGCTTTCCTGGACTGCCCCCACGTTGTCGTTTCACAAGGGGGCCAGATTTGTATGCACAAAGTTCATCAGTTCTGGAACGAGGGATCGTTGTCCTTTTTGCTGAATGTGGTTTTTCCATGTTGTCGTTGGGTTTTTTTTTTTTTTGGCCCCCAGCTGGATTTCTGCCACAAAAGCAACGGTTCTCACGAATCAACTCTTCTTCGGTCATTTGTATTTGAGGTTTTTAACTTTCTGGTTTGGCCTTGGAATTTTTCTCGTAACGGAAGATTAAAAGTATACTGTATGCAGTACCTTGTAATAAAATGAAAAGCTTTTGTTTCACTCGAGGCGGCTTCCCGTAAAGTTTCTCCACGTCGCAGAGAGGGTTAAGCATCCCGAAAGACTTAGTAAGGGATTTGTTAAGATCCCTAGCCTAAATAATTCCCTTTATTTCCCCCCCCCCCCCCAGCAGACAGTCTTGCCAGATTTTTTTTTTAAAAATGAATGGAAAGGCAGCCATATTACATATGTAAGAGAAACGGTGGAAAGAATGAAATGTGAGGAAAAAATCTACCCAAAAAATCTACGACAGGCAATCGGCTTGTTGTAGTGGCTGTCATGAAAGCTAACGAAGACTTTCGTTGTGCGTTTTTATTAGTTTTTTTTTTTAATCTCGCTTTTATTTATTACTTTGTAAATAACGCAAGGTGGCTCACACGCCTATTTCCTCCTCCTCCTGTTTTCCCCCGCAACGACAATCCTCTGAGGTGGGTTGGGCTGAGAGATACGGACTGATCTCAAGCCACCCAGACGGCGTTCATACCTGAGGCGTGATAAGAACTCGCCGTTTCCTGGTGATTGGCCCAAAGTCACCCAGCTGGCTTTCACGTCTAAATGGAACTAGAACTCCCTGTCTTCTGGTGATCGGTCAAGTCACCTAGTCGTTTTCATGCTTAAGGAGAGACTAGAACTCACCGTCTCCTGGTGATTGGTCAAAAGTCACCTAGTTACTTTCATGCTTAAGGAGGGACTAGAACTCACCGTCTCCTGGTGATTGGACATAAGTCACCTAGTCGCTTTCATGCTTAAGGCGGGACTAGGACTCACCGTCTCCTGGTGATTGGCCCAAAGTCACCTAGTCGCTTTCATGCTTAAAGTGGGACTAGAACTCACCATCTCCTGGTGTTTGGTCAAAAGTCACCTAGTCGCTTTCATGGTTAATGTGGGAATAGAACTCACCGTCTCCTGGTGTTTGGACATAAGTCAACTAGTCGCTTTCATGCTTAAGGAGGAACTAGAACTCACCGTCTCCTGGTGATTGGTCATAAGTCACCTAGTCGTTTCAGGCTTAAGGCGGGACTATAACTCACCGTCTGCTGATGATTAGCCCAAAATCACCTGGCTGGCTTTCACGCCTAAGGTGGGACTAGAACTCACAATCTCCTGGTGCTTGGGCCAAAATCACCCAGCCGTCTTTCGTACTTTAGATGAGTCTAGAACTCGCCATCTCCTGGTTTCTAAGCCAACACCTTAAAAAGTTATTTTGTCAATCTCGGTTCTATAGATATATATATTTAAAGCAATCTATACTGGAAATTCAGAAACGATAAACCTTCGCTCGCAGTTTGAAATTCAACAGATTTATTTACCAAAAAAAAAAAAAAATAGGGAAAGGCAACGAACTGTAACCTGCAAATACATTGGTTTAATCCAAAAATTTCACCTGGAACACAAAATCGGGGTCTTCCCGGCAAGCCTGAATCTTCATCAAGGTGGCAGCTGTTTTGGGGTGAAGGAATCGGAATCTTGTCAGAGCTGAATCTGCTAGCTGTGAGGGAAACGCGCTCCTGGCTTAATGATGATCCGGCCGTAAGCCTCCTTTTGTTCCAAGCTCAGGATCTGAGCCGCGGCCAAAACTAGGGAAAAGAAAGACACTGTAGAATAGAATAACAGAGTCGGAAGGGACCTTGGAGGTCTTCTAGTCCAACCCTCTGCTTAGGCAGGAAACCCTCCACCACGTCAGACAAATGGTTATCCAACATCATCTTAAAAGCTTCCAGTGTTGGAGCATTCACAACTTCTGGTGGCAAGTTGTTCCACTGATTAATTGTTCTAACTGTCAGTTAATTTCTCCTTAGTTCTAAGTTGCTTCTCTCCTTGATGAGTTTCCACCCATTGCTTCTTGTCCTGCCCTCAGGTGCTTTGGAGAATAGCTTGACTCCCTCTTCTTTGGGGCAGCCCCTGAGATGTTGGAAGACTGCTATCATGTCTCCCCTGGTCCTTCTTTTCATTAAACGAGACATACCCAGTTCCTTCATAGGTTTGAGCCTCCAGTCCCCTCATCCTCTTTGTTGTTCTTCTCTGCACTCTTTCTAGAGTCTCCACATCTTTTTTTTACATCGTGGCGACCATAACTGGATGCAATATTCCAAGTGTGGCCTTACCAAGGCATTGTAAAGTGGTATTAACACTTTTAACGTGATCTTGATTCTATCCCTCTGTTGATGCAGCCTAGAACTGTGTTGGCTTTTTTGGCAGCTGCTGCACACAGCTGGGTCCTATTTAAATGGTTGTCCACTAGGACTCCCAAGATCTCTCTATGGAGGATAGAGTCCTCGGCTTAACGACCGGCTGTTCGAAGTTACAACGAGACCTCCCCGGGGCTACTTATGACGCTTCAAAACAGCTGTCGTGCGAACTCATTTTGGGGGGGTTTCAGCAACCAGCTTGTATGTATTTTATGGCCATTTGCAGCGGTCGAGCACAATTTATAATTTATTTATTTATTTTGCCAGAAAGTGGTGTTTATTTTGGTTTCCAACCAAAGATGGGCCCATTGGGTAAAACGGATTCACTTAGTAACTGCCATGTTTGCTTAACCACCTTAAGTCCTTCGTTATAAGGATTGCCGTGATTCTCTTAACAGCTAAAAAAAAATGGTCAAGTGACCCATTTTAACAAACGGCCCAACTTTACGTCCGTAATTCTGAGCTTAAATACGGTCGTAAGTCGAGGACCGCCTGTATTTTAAATATTTTCGGGCGTTCGCGTCGGAGCGAAAACCTGGGTTTGCAAGATGGCAAATGAGAAAGGTGGTAATATATTTCTCACTTCCCAGCCCTCGTGCCACATACGGGACCCAGGAAACTCAAACGGACTAGAAGTTGGTTTTCTTGTAACTCGTAAAGTTGTGGGGGGGGGAATAAAGAAAGGGCCTATAAACGATGCCTAAATGAGGGGAAACGAGCAATGATGGGGATCCTAAGAAACACGCACCCAAACACATGTAGAAAAAACGGCTGGCCACAGCTCGGGACGCCGTGAGGGGCACCAACTGGTCGAAATCCACTTCTTCAACCTCTTCCAGTTTGGCTGCCACCAACCTGCCAGGAAAAAGTCAAGAGGAGACGGTTTTGCCCTCGTGCCACAGGTGGTTTGGGCCTTGGGCCAGAAGAGGGGGAAAGGAAAGAAAGAAAAAGAAAGAAAAGGAAAGGAGGAAGGAAGGAAGGAGGAGGAGGAGGAGGAGGGAGGAAGGCAGAGGGAAGGTAGAGGAAGGAAGAAAAAGAAAGGAGGGAGGGAGGGAGGTAGAGAGGGAAGGTAAAGAAAAGGAAGGAAGGGGAGGAGGAGGGAGAGGAAAGGAAGGAAGACGGAGGGAGGAAGGAAGGCAGAGGGAAGGTAAAGAGGAAGGAAGGAAAAAAAAGGAAAGGAGGGAGGAAGGTAGAGAGGGAAGGTAAAGATGAAAAAGAAAAGGGAGGAGGAGGGAGAGAGGAAAGGAAGGAAGGACGAGAGGGAGGGAGGAAGGAAAGAAGGAAAGGTAGGGAAGCTAAAGAAGGAAGGAAAAGAAAGGAGGGAGGAAGGAAGGTGAAGGAAGAAAAAAGGAATGAAGGGGAGGAGGAGGGAGAGGGAAGGAAGGATGAGCGGGAGGGAGGAAGGAAGGCAGAGGGAAGGTAAAGAGGGAAGGTAAAGAAGAAAAAGAAAAGGGAGGAGGAGGAGAAGGGAGAGAGGGAGGAAAGGAAGGAAGGACGAGAGGGAAGGAGGAAGGAAAGAAGGAAAGGTTGGGAAGCTAAAGAAGGAAGGAAAAGAAAGGGAGGGAGGGAGGTGAAGGAAGAAAAAGAAAAGGAAGGGGAGGAGGGAGAGGGAAGAAAGGAAGGAAGGATGAGAGGGAGGAAGGAAGGCAGAGGGAAGGTAAAGAGGAAGGAAAAGAGGAAAGAAAAGGGAAGGGAAGGAAGAGGAGGGGAGGAAGGAAGGAAAGAAGGAAGGAAAGGTAGGGAGGCTAAAGAAGGAAGGAAAAGAAAGGAAAGGAGGGAGGAAGGTAAAGAAGGAAGAAAAAGAAAAGGAAGGGAAGAGGAGGGAGAGAGGGAGGAAGGTAGGGAAGGTAAAGAGGAAGGAAGGAAGGAATTCCTCCATTAACTCCTCTCTTCCACCACTACTTATACTCTCTTCACAGCTTCTTCTTGAGAAAAGACAAAAAAAACTACTTTTCTCCCCATTTTTTAAAAAGAAACAGCTCTTTCGAAACCCTTAAAAGAAGGGGGAAAAAACCCATTTTTGGCAAAGCCGAGGAATCCGGCCTTTAGAAGTGGGGCAGGATCAGGAGGCAGGGAGGAGGGCCGCCCGCCTTACCTGCGGACGTAGCCCAAGGTGATCACGTCCTTCTCCAGCGGCAACTCAAAACTTATTTCAGGGAGTTCAGGCACGACGGGCAAAATCCCGCTTTCCGGTTCTAGGAGAATCCTGTTAGGGAGGGAAGGGAAGAATCAGATCAACCCATCAGAAGAAAACTGGAAGGGACCTTGGAGGTCATCTAGCCCCACCCTCTACTCAAGCAGGAGACCCTGGATCATTCCAGACATTTAGCGCTCCAATCTCCTCTTAAAACTTCCAGCGATGGAGCATTCAGAACTTCTGGTGGCAAGCTGTTCCACGGGTGAATTGTTTTAACTGTCGGGAAAATTCTCCTTAATATTAGGTTGCTTCTCTCCTTGATTAGTTTCCATCCGTTGCTTCCTGTCCTGCCTTTGGGTGTGGTAGTGGTGACTGCGGGAGGCTCCGCCCACCTGTTGTGGTCCGCCAGCAGCCCGCGGAGCTGGCAGCGGAGTCGGACAGTGAGGAGGCTGGGGAGGAACATGGGCCAGTCCTGGAGTCTGGGGAAGGCCCGGACGAGGGCTCTGCATCGGAGGCATCTGGGAGTGATGCGCGGACTCCGGAGCCCCTCGAGTCAGACATCAGAGAGGCAGAGGAACAGGAGGAGCCTGTTCCTAGCGCACGCATGCGCAGAGCTGCCAGAAGGCAAGAGCAGCTAAAGCAAAAGGGACGACTCAGGAGTAAGGCCAGGAGATGATTGGTCCCTCCCATAAGGCTTAAAAGAGAAACAAAGGCACTTTGGCCTTTTTGCAGGAAAGCAACGTTGCTAACTCTGTTTCCAGTCGGCATCTCTTGTTCGTTTCTGAACTCCGTGGGTCTTTGCCAAGTAAGGCCTTTGGCAGGGTGTCAAAGAAGATAAAGGCTGGTGATTATCCCAAAGGACTTGTTTTGCAACTAATTGGGTCTCAGCTGGGAATGAACGTAATTCTCAGCTGTTACAATAAAATAGGTTTGTTTGGGATTAATTGTGTCTTGTAATGACTCAGGAAGCCTAAGTCACAACACCACCCGCCCGGACGTAATGCGCGAGTACTGCACATTTGCGAACAGGTAGGGAAGGTAAGTGATATCCCACCTCTGGCCAGGCAGGTAACTTTTACCTCTCTTCAGATATCACCAAGCTTGGGCGAGCTTCTTCCTCGGTCGTCTCGAGGGATATTTCTGCAAGGAAGACCAAGACTCCGTCATGAAGATTCCACGTCTCCTTTTTCGGAGGACGAGAAGGAGAAGGAATGAGCTCCAAATCTGAGACACTCTGAGACACACTTTAAGACTTGTGGACTTCAACTCCCAGAATTCCTCAGCCAGCTGGCTGAGGAATTCTGGGAGTTGAAGTCCACAAGTCTTAAAGTTGCCAACGTTGGAGACCCCCTGCTCTGGAGGACTCAGGACTCACCTGAGGAGCCCACCGGAGGTCCGCTCGGTTCCTCAGCTGCCCGCAGCTCCTGAAGAAAAAAAGACAGAACGTCAAACATCACGAATTGTGAACCGAAGACGCAAAGGACCGAAGAGGTTAAATAGAATAGAATATTCTTTACTGGCCAAGTGTGATTGGAGACACAAGGAATTTGCCTTCGGTTTTATAAGCTCTCGGTGTACGTAAAAATCGCTTTGTCGCTTTTATCATATAAGTGGTCAATCGTGATCATGGTCATCATAAGGACATTCATCATGAAGGACACCTCCAAGAAGACAATCCGTCAGGCTCTGACATTAGTCCCTCTTCCAGCCAAGCTTTCAAGGGCAAATACGAATTGGATGCAAGGTTGTCCTTGCGCCTTACTTTGTAATTGATTAAGATGGAGGCCTAGAAATTGGGAGATGGTGAGTTCTAGTTCTACCTTAGGCATGAAAGCCAGCGGGGTGATTTTGGGCCAATCACCAGGAGACGGAGTTCTAGTGCTGCCTTAGGCATGAAAGCCGGCTGGGTGACTGGGCCAATCACCAGGAGATTGGGAGTTCTAGTGCTGCCTTAGGCATGAAAGCGAGATGGAAGACTTTGAGCCAATCACCAGGAGACGGTGAGTTCTAGTTCTGCCTTAGGCCTGAAAGCGAGCTGGGAGACTTTGGGCCAATCACCAGGAGATGGGGAGTTCTAGTCCTGCCTTAGGCATGAAAGCCGGCTGGGTGACTTTGGGCCAATCACCAGGAGATGGGGAGTTCTAGTGCTGCCTTAGGCATGAAAGCCAGCTGGGAGACTTTGGGCCAATCACCAGGAGACTGTGAATTCTAGTGCTGCCTTAGGCATGAAAGCTGGCTGGGTGACTTTGGGCCAATCACCAGGAGACTGGGAGTTCTAGTCCTGCCTTAGGCATGAAAGCCAGCTGGGAGACTTTGGGCCAATCACCAGGAGACTGGGAGTTCTAGTCCTGCCTTAAGCATGAAAACTGGCTGGGTGACTTTGAGCCAATCACCAGGAGACTGGGAGTTCTAGTCCTGCCTTAGGCATGAAAGCCAGCTGGGAGACTTTGGGCCAATCACCAGGAGACTGGGAGTTCTAGTCCTGCCTTAAGCATGAAAACTGGCTGGGTGACTTTGAGCCAATCACCAGGAGACTGGGAGTTCTAGTCCTGCCTTAGGCATGAAAGCCAGCTGG